>NW_009937463.1:0-32523 GCF_000696875.1 Nestor notabilis
GGAGACCTCCGACGGGCCTAGGGCAGCCGGTGAGGAGATCACCCCCTCGCCCCGCAGCCCGTCATACCTCCCATCCCTCGTCAACCCTCTTCCCCCCCCACAAATAAATTCATCTTGCTATAAAAATCCTGTGCAGCTGCGTGCTGCCACCCCCTCTGCCATGGGGGAGCTCCAAATCTGTGGAGGAAAAGGTTTGCTGTCAGCGGGTTTCTCCTGTGTGGGCTCAGGGCAGCTCGGCGGGGGCTGCACATCACCCTCGCTGGTCACCGCTTCTCCTGCCCTGCACAAGGTGGGCTGTGGGGTTTGTTATGTACAATACCTCATATAATTTGTTCCTGTTTTCTTCTCTTTTTTTCCACTGCGGGTCTCTGAGGCAATACACAGCTTATTTTTATACACAACGTTCTCACGTCACACCCGCTATACCCAGTGTAATCTCACAGGCGGCTGTAAAATAAACCATAAAGGAAGGTTTTGAAGGTGAGATTTAAGGATGTTGAGGGACTTGGAGCGCAAAGCAAATAGGAAGGGAGGACGGGATTCCACAGAGATGAAACAAGCAAACTAAAAGAGGAATTTTATCTGTGGAGAGTACATTGGAGCAGGCCAAGGCTGTGGGAGCTGCCAGGAGGTGAGCTGAGTTTGCAATGAGTTTTGGAGGAGGAAAGAAAAGTGAGCAATTGTGAAGCTCAGAGGATGCCAGAGAAGCTGAAACACGGGTAAAACATGTTTCCATTTCCATGGGGAACAGCAAACAGATTTTAAAAGTTTTGGTCCTTTTTGAGCAAAGAAACTCGAGACTATCCTAAGGCAGGCGTTGCAACAGGACACACAAACATTTCAGCAAAGATAAAGCCCAAGCAGAGATCCTCCATGGGTAAGATCACTACCACCAATGGTGTCAGCCAAGTAGCCAGAGCCATAAACCTGGCAAAGGAACTTAAACGGAAGAAGGCCCTTAATTTCTTTTTTTGAATATCTGGGCTTGGATCAACACCAGAAAATGCTGGTGCAACCAGCATGGAAGCGCTAACATAGCTTTACAGCTATTTTGGTAGAGATTATTCACTCTTGGCTGTCTTTGCTGATGCAATAAGTCTTCCAAATGCCAGGTTGTATGAACAGAAGATGACCTGCATTGCATGTGGGTATCACAGCATTCCCCACAACATTATTTGGAGCGCTTTCATGGTCTTGGCAGTAATCATAAGGAGCTGTGGGGAGGGATGATCACATTCCTCCAAGCCTCTCCATGATCATCTCTTTTTTATATGATTTTTTTAAAAACCTCACATTCCCTTTGGTTCATCTCAGGCTGCTTTCTTTGTGCCAGGTTTCCTCTCGCCATTAGAAATAGAGATGCAGAAGAGTAGGGTAGAACACTGACAGTGTCTGATTAGACAGGCCAACAGATTCTTTTGCAGTTGTGAGCAACCAGCACAACAGCTGGCAGTGCAGCAGAGGGAATAAAAAGGGAAATGCAAACAGTGAACAAGACGGACACCTCCTGCCAGGAGTTACTGACCAGCAACACATGGTGGAACAAATGTCAAGGGGGAGCAGCCGACTGTTCAGATGTGATCTTTCCCAAGTTGTGAATGAAGCTCGTCAGTTTTCTGATGTGCCCAAATGAGGAAACTCAGTTATAGTAATTCTGGAGTAAGGGGATTTCTTGAAGCATTCAGAATCAGTATGTTTGGCACTGGTCAGAAGCTGCCACAACTCAAAAGGAGCAAACAACTGGGAAACAGGGAACACAAAGGTTTATGTCTGAAAAAAAAGAGCCAGTAGTCAAACTGTCCCTGAAGGAGAAAATTCATATACAAGATGCCCAGGCTTATTCTTGGGGTAGAATAAAGGATGCAGTTAAAAATTAAATGTACATCTTGATCCACTGTGAATGGAAGACATAATATTAAAGAAATAGTGTTCAATTTTCTCGTTTGAGGACCTCAAGACTGATAGGCTAAGAAACCCTGCTGGGCTCAAGCAGGATAAGGAAAGAGAGAAGTTTACAATCAGAGAAATGACTAAGCTGTTAACCACCCAGAGAAGGGCATCCTTGACTCCGAAAGAAGGTCAGAAATCAGCTAAAGAAGATGGGAAGTCAAAAATAACCCTGAGCCAGCAGATGAAAACAGAAGCCTGTTTTCTGTAAACCACTGCAGAGGAGGAGTTAGTTGATAGAATAGTTTTGAATTCTAAGAGTAGACAAATATTCATCAAGACCTAGAAGCATGTGGAGGCTTATATGCAATGTGACGTTCATCTTCATGGAGCAACTTCATTCTACCAGGCAGGATATTGCTTCAACAGAGCAGTCCAGGAGAAGCTCCAGAGAATTAAGTAGGGATCTCAGTACAAGCTGAAACACCCAGGAGGGAGGTGAAAGGTTTCCCAGCTGTGCTGGCGATTGGATGCTGCATGGCAAAATGGAAGAACCAGGGAACATTATGTCCTTGTTCATAATGTTACAACTGAAACTGTTTATTCTCCTTGACATGCATTGTTTAGATCTGCCTGTCATAGTTTAAGGCTCCCAACACCTTGGTATCTCAGCACAACTTATTCTCATGTTCTTAAGTGCCATCTATTCATATACCTTTTAGAAGCTGTTGGCAAAAATTTTCTGAAATTAGTTTCTTCTAACTTTTATTCCCTTCTCCCAGATCCATTTAATCTATCTCCTAACGCACATAGTTGCAGAGGACCTTTTTCTCTGGTTCCTTTTATGTTTGCTTCTGCTATAGCAGCTTGTTATTTCCTTTGCTAAAGCTTTAGAAATCACTTGAGGAATCTTAGTAATGTATTCATTTTGAGGTAGATATATCTTCAGAGCTCGTAAATAGAAAGTCTCTTCTTCACTTCAGTGGGCTTTGGATCAGGTGTTCAGTGCTAACATCATTTCAGTTCTCCCCATCTAGTTGTTTGGGGCCCAGCATGCAGCCCCTGAGACCGCTGAGATTTTCACCAGAGGCTCTAATGAGAGCAGCAGCAGCCCCCACTTCCTGAGAGACAGCCTATAAAAATCCAAAAGAAATAAGCACAAGACTTTCTTGAACAACTGAGTCTAAAGCTTGATCCGATTTTATCCTCAATCTCACCAAATTGTTCTCCACAGCCACTCTGACCTCTGTTCTACGTGTTATCCTAACAGGATGAGCTGGAGTTTCAGTTACCCAGGCCTAGTGGAAATTGGGCCAAGCAGTCATTTGGCATTGGCCTTTCAAGAGCAGCAATGCCAGCTCTCTATTGCAATGCCCACATTCAGAGGTCTGTAGAATTAGAGTCCAAACTCTGCTTGTATTTGCAAGCCCAGAACACCACTGACTTCAAGGGGGTTGTAGGATTTTAGCCAAGAGCAGAAATCGGCCCAGGAAATTTCAAGATTCCCCCATGTTTCTGTTTATGTAGTGTTATCATTGAGAACTAAGAGCTTGCTTCATGATGCATTTTACTTTTAAATTACATAAAGGATATTTACTTTGCCGATGCCACATAGTTTGCAAGAAAGATGCACATGTGGAAATGAAAAAACACTGATTACCATTAGGATTTCCAGCTTCTAGCATTCATTTTCCAAAACAACCCAGGGACTATTTCTCATCAAAAAATGCAGAAATGAATATAAATTTTTTTGCCATTTATGTACGGCATTCTGCAGTCTTACTCATCAAGTCTGCTGTGAAAATGGTCAGAATAAAAAAGCCTTGTAATATACAGAGAGTTCAGTCCTCTGCTTTTATTTTCTCTATACTTTTTCTATATTTTCCCAACCAGAGATATGCCTAGAAATAATCAATGTTCTTCTGCCTCTCACGGGGTGGGAGAAGAGGAGATCTGGGGAAAGCTGAGTGATCACCAGGGACAACAGGTAAAAACACAGATAAAGGCTGAGAATGAATGGATCGTTCTGTAAAAACAGGTAAGTGGATGCCAGGCAGAGCACGGCTGCCCAAAAGCATCTGAGTGGCCAGTGGAGCCAGGTCAGCACTGCCCTGTCCAGAGTGACAGCACCCGCTACAGAGCCAGCAGCTCACTGATACTCTTGGAGCTGCAAAAGGGACCTGAGAGCAAAGTACCTGCTCATTGCCTGTCTTGAGCAGGGAGCAGTGTGGGCTGGAGGTCTTCCTCAGAGCAGAGCACCAGTCTGGTTCTAGTTGGAGCTACTAGGCTGCTCAGCATCTTTGCAAATGAGGCAGATTGTTTTGCCAGGCGGTTACAGATCTGGGAGTTTCCTCCTAGATAGCCTTGTTTAGAAATCTGGGCTGGGGCCTTTTAAAGCTTTAAGGACTCCCTACTTAAGCTTTTAATATCCATGTTAAATTGTTCATTGAGCATGGCCTGGTATTCAGAACAATGTGCCACTGTCACCCCATGAGTAACTTTAGGCAAAGAAATTACTTTGTACCTCTGTGCCTTTTCTTCTGCATCTGCTTTGTCTATGTAGATAGTAAGGTCTTTCAGCCAAGGAGTGGCTCATGCTATGCATGTCTAGTCATCAACACAGTGAACTCCAGTCTCGCTGAGAGCCACTCTGTGCTCCTCAGTCCTACCCGTAACAGTAGTATCTTTACACATAGTGGCTTCTGTATATGCTTGCCTTTCACTCTACTGCACAAACAGGGTTTTAGCATTAATTACTATTTACAACTAAAATCTGGAGTCCTAAACTCTGTAACATCAAAGTATCCATATACCATGCTTGCATAAACCCTTGTGATTGTGATTCTAAGAAATAGGTCACTGTACAGAAAGCCGAGAGGCTACCAATGGCTCTGACAACCAGGTGCTAAATTGTAAGTATAAAGGGACCAGAGATGCTCTAGCATGACAACTTCAGCCACTGAAAGTTTCCATGCACGCAAGAAAGCTGGCCCTATCTGACTGTGCTCTGGTCTATCTAAGGGAAGCAAAGACCCTGTTGTCAGGGCAGCACTGCTTGGTGATCCATTAATCATAGAATCATAGAATGTTGGAAGGGACCTTAAAGCTCATCTAGTTCCAAGCCCCTGCAGGGGCACCTTCCATTAGACCAGGTTGCTCCAAGCCCCATCCAACCTGGCCTTGAGCACTGCCAGGGATGGGGCAGCCACAGCTTCTCTGGGCACCCTGTGCCAGCACCTCAGCACCCACATAGTGAAGAATTTCTTCCTAATCTAATTAAAATCTCACCTGTTTCAGTTTAAAGCCATTCCCCCTTGTCCTATCACTACATGCCCTTGTAAAAGGCCCTTCTCCAGGGACATTTAACAGCACTCCTTCGGAGGCCTTTAAAAGCCAGCAGAATTCAGTGCATCCCTGAGGGTGCTCTGGGCCAATTTTTGCTTTTGCAACTTTCTGTTGCCTCCACTGCATGTAGCAGAGCTCTTGGCTCACACTGTGTCCCTGGATTCTTGGATTTAGAGGGCTGTTTGTGTAAATAATCTTGGAGCCCAGGCATATCCTGGTGCCTAGAAAGCAAACAGTTTGCTCAAAGCATCTGTCAAGGATCTAGATATAAATGTTCCAAATGACAAAAATGTCTGTTCATCCATCTACCTGCCTGCTTAGGAATGCCAAGAGCACTGGACTATTATGGGTTTGACGCTCTTGTTTGTTCTGTTACTGTCCATCTGACCTTGCTGGTTCAGGTAGGCTGTTTGTCAACGCCAGAGAAATCTGCTGCAACAACAGAGGGAATATCTGGTGTCAGTGTTCTCCAGCTCCTTGAGGGAACTACCTCATTAGAGAAGCTAAAACATCGCTTTGATTGCTTAGAAGCAAGCATTTGTTTTGCAAAAATCTCCAAGCAGTTATTCACTTCTTGTAAAATTATAATGCCTCAAGTCTTTTTCTGAAGCAGTCTCGGGTACTGGAATGACTTGAAATTTGCACCCAATAAAAAGTTTTACAGCAAAGCAGATCTGATCAGTGTTTCTTTAAGTGAGACAATTAATCTGTGCTGTCAAAATGTCATCAGATTTTGGTGGATTTAAAAACAATAAAGTGTTTTAGTGGAGAAAGTAATAAACCAGATGTTCATAATGCATTTGAGATTTGGCATGCTTTCTTTTGGAAGTTTGGAGCTTAGATTTTAGTATACCTGGAGCACAGATTTTTGTCCCATAATAGGCAAGTATTTTGTCATGATCAGCTTTGAGCTCTCATAAACTTTGGTGGGGGACATCAAGCTGAAGTGGGATGACTGTTGTCCTGGTATGCTACCTTAGGAAAGAAGCCTGTTGGAAGATTGATTGCTCTGCCTGCTTTTGGATAGTACCTTTCATTCAGGGATCCTAAAGCAATCGCAGAAATCCGTAAGTCTTTCTAGCCAGAAATACGACACATCCTTACTGCCTTTCTGAAGTGTACTTTACTCGCTGTTGTATCGCATCTGGAGGTACAGAGTCTATTCATTTCTCACCTCCATGCTGGCAGTTTCCCAGGGAATTGCTAGCGAACATAGGTTACAGACTGTGCTCCCTGCGCTCTCTACATAAGGAAAAGAAAGGGCCAAACAAAGAGGTGTCATATTCCTGTTCTCCTGTAACAGATCAAAATCCTTTGGGCACCATCACATGTGAGCAGCTCCTATGCAGCCATAGCCTGTGTGAGGACCACAGTGACATATGGAATCAGGGACAGCAGAGGCCTATCCATCCATATTCCCACCACATCCCTGCTACATTTTATAAAACCAGATATTATTTAACTTAATTTAACCTAACCTGAAGAAAGTCTGGTGCCAAATTCCCTATACTATCTTTTAATGTCCTATGCACTATTCAAGACATATTAAAAAGACATATTAGCAACTTACCAGAGTCAAACACAGTAAATGCCCGGTGGACTTCCTGAGCAAAAGTACACGTAGAGCAAGATTGAGGATTTGGATCACTGACAGGTCTATGGTTGAAGAGAGTTTTTTTCTTAATATTACAGTCACAGGAACATTTATGATCCTGCTGTAAAGGCTTAGCTAAAGTTTCTTAATGCACATCAGTTGACTTGGAACTTCAGAGGTTTCTGATTCCTCCTTTCTTCCCTACGATTCCTTCCCCTCTTCATCTTTCTCCCTCTCTGCTCTTCACATTCCTCCCTCCTGCTGCCCTCTGAAGTACTCCTGAGTAGTGGGATTATGACATAGTTGATAAACTGGGAAATTATGACATCAGAGCAATAAATCACACCTCCCTCCCAGTGTACTTCTCTCTGCTTCTTTCTTCCTTTTTTACTGATCTCCTAAAGGAAAACGGAAAATCGTGACATTAGAAGGAAGCATCTTCTCCCAATCTCTCTGCTCCCAGTCAGTCCTCTTGTAGGAGGTGATTTTATCCTTGTCTTTAAACATTCTAGAATCGTGATAATAAATGTATGCCCCCTCAGTCTTCAATCTTCAGAATGAATGCATGATACAGTCTTTTATTTTCACAGTAATGGCCATCTGACAGTATTTTGACATCTTACAGGCTTGCAAAGTTTTCCCTCCTTTGGGAAATTGCTAATAATGAGTTGCCACAATAAACAAGTTCTGCAGAAGGAGAGCAACACGCCAGAGTTCACAGCTCCAGACTGCAGCTGAATTTATTTATTTCACTTAGCAAAACTCTGTTATTTCTGAAAGTCACACCTCCTAGAGTATAACATCCCACATGTGAAGGTACGATGGGTTCCTGTGTGCTTCAGCCATGAGAAAATTGGGGTGTGTAAGTAATTCAAGTTCTTCATAAAGACTGTTTTATAAAATCTGCTTTCCGCTGTGCTTTGCTCTTGTACATAGTATTCTCTACAATCTGCTTGAGAATACAAATTTTACCTGATTTTTTGTCTTTACTGGGTCGAAGTAATATTTAAACACCCCACACCAAGCTCACAAGCTCTCACAAAGAATAGTGCTTAGTATACTGCTGTTAATTTGCTGACATACCTAATTATATAGTTGAATATGTCAGCATTAAGTTATGTCTACATGACAGGCATTGATGTGGCTGTTATGTAATATAGATGTACCCAAACCACTCTAAAATGAACTCAGGCACTGCTAACCAGTCTAGTAGCCATTGCTAAGCCATGTGGACTGCAGAACCCATCAGAATACTATTTATTGACTTAGAGTCACTAGCTTGCACCGAACTCTGGTTTGAACTATTGGTAATACTATTGGTAATAAGACTTTGCCCAGCGTATCTACCTACACAGCAGTGATCACAGCCTTGAGTCGTGGCTCTGGCAGATGAGTTTAGCCACAGAAGTGTAAGATTTCATCATCCCCTCAGCCTACGCCCATATTCTCCAAGAGAAGTTTCCACCTTTGTGGTAGAGGTGGGAGAAAGGGATGGTAACCAAGTTTATAATTCAGATGGCCCATTTTACAGCTTAAAGGAGTTATGGAGATGTGTTGGTGGTAAAATGCTGGATTATGAACTGCAGTACAGATACACAACCTTTTGTGCTACTTTTATGCTAGTGTCAATAACATTTGGTAGAACATACTGGAAGGAGAACTGATTGTTTACAAAACTACTCCCAAATGTGCTGGAGCTGGCCTGCCAGAGCCCTTGCCTTTGGAAGAGAGGAACTGGGAGAAGTGGAAACCATAAACCAGAAGGTTGTACTAACAAAACATCTTAGTGTAGTTCAAAACCAATATTAAGTCTTGAGTAAATCAGAGAAATTAAAGCAATAAGTAAAACAGGGGAACTCATAAACATTAAAGACCTATGTATTAGTCCATATCTAACACAAGTTACTTCACCAGGGTTTTTTTTCTCCAATGCTACAATTAATTTTCTGCATGATCTTGGGCAAGATGCATAGCTTCTCTCCACTGTGGTGTTAGATAATACTTCCCTTATAATAGCTCATCCCGCTAGTTGCTGAGTGTCAAGGAGTATTTATTAGATAGGATTATCAGGTTTTGAAGAAGGGAGAGGAAGAGACGAGGACCTGCATAAGGCATATGAAAATGGGATGAGTTCAGTTGTCCTTGGAATCAGTGGGAGCTGAGGGCATGGCAGGTAACAGGCAGTCTCAGGCTCAGTCTCTAACCAACATACGTGGAACAGGTTTAATGTAAAGCCAAGTATTTACACTCTTAATACTTAGCAGACAAATTGATTAACTGCAAAAAAAAGTTATTTGATTTCCCACTGGCAACATTTGTAGAAACTATTTCAGTGTAGGACTGATCCTTTTCCCAAGGGATGAGTTCCTGGTAAGGTCTTGGGAAAAGTTGGAGTACAACTTCTCGGGGGCGGGGTCCTGTGGAAAATGGGGTGACAAATGATTCTACACAAGCTTTTCTTGTTTAGCAAAACAGAGTAGTTACCAGACGTGCAGGGGCTGCACCAGTGTAGGAGTCCTTGGTGGTGAAGAGTCTAAGTACATAATGACAAAGATGGAAGAAGACAGGGGAGAGCACTAGCAGATGGCCGGGCATGTTCCTCCTTACAGCATTACGTATATTAAATTGAGTAACACACAATGGGAAACACTCGGGAATGCCAGCAGCTGGGAAGACACCAGTACTTCGAATTCATCCAATAGCTAAATCAAATGGCATTTTTTATGAGTGGGTTTTATATCCTTTAAAGTGATTTCCACCTGTTAGCACTGTCCTGCAGATCAGAACAAACAACATTGACCATCTCTGTGCTTGGACAAGAATCTTCTACCTGCAGTCGAGTTCCCTTCCCTGGCTGTTACCTTTATTGTCTTATGTATACCAGAGAATCAACACTTCAGCATTGCAGCGCTCTTTTGTCATGTCCAGGTAATTAAAAGAATGCCACTGCACCTGGCAGAACTATAAAAATGTCCTTATAAAAGTCTCAGCAGCATTTAGTATTTTATTCATGGCTATGTTGTTGTGTTTTTCCTGCAGTAAAACAGCCTTATGGAAGCGAGACACTGAGGCTTAAGAAACATCCTCCATCCGACATGTTACATTAGCTCCATGCCTTTCTTGTCTAATTCCAGCTTTGGATCCTTGTTTTTGAACAATCTTTCAGCTTTCAAGAAAGAAAGAAAACCCACAACCTTTCTTTTGATAGAAGCAGGGAACCAGAACAGGCAGCATTTAAGCTTTTATCCCTTTTCTATACATAGAAAGAACTGTCTGGAAATTTTATTTCCCAAGGAAATATATTCTGTGTTTTAATCTTGTAATGCCTGAATAATTGCCACGCATATAACACTATCTTGCCTATTAGCAACTTCAGGAGCTCAAAGCAAAAATAAAACAAAGTTTAATATATACAAACCAACATTGATAGTTTTATTACAGAAGGTGTAGGAAGCCAAACCACACAAGCACAGACATAACTATTAAAGGAAAATTATCAAGTTGCCACAACAAGCTGTTCAGAAATAAATGTTCAGGTCCCCCAAAGCCATGTGATGCGTTCACAGACTTTTGGTTTTCAAAATACAGGTTCAATGTGTGTTCTTACTTGCCTTCACATTTTGATATGCTGGGGAAATCACAGGAAACAGCTTTATCTTACAAATGAGGAGGCTGAAAACTTTGTTTAATACAGATTGAGTGTTAACATGACTCCAGAACCTAGAGATTTCAGGAAATCACCATCAAGGCCACATGGCCAGCAGTAATATTGTAAGATTTAGCATCATTAGTCTATCCAATCATAGCAAACTAATGATGCTCCCACACATGCAGTTCCCTATGTTTTTCCATCCAGCAACCTTGGCTCAGAGAAGGACTCTATCCAGGATTTACAGACATCTTGTGGCACAGAGGGAAGCAAAAGCAAGTCGGGACATCATGAAATTCCCATTATATTCTGTGTATGCTCAGATCATCCGTAAGTACACATGCAGCATGTCTGACTCATCCCAAAATCCTGGATGTGAGTATAGGAGCCCCAGGGGGAGATTATGCCAACAGTGCAATAAGCATCATGACTAACACCTATCATATGTAGTTTGTTTTCTCATCCTTTTTTCAAGGAAAGGACCACATGTCTTGGCAGGTACTATTAGCGTTCTCTTTGTATCCAAGAACACAAGCTCTAGGAATTGCATCTAGCACAGGAAGCAGAAGATGGTGATGTTTGTGACAGCCATGAGGCCCTGAGGGAATTAATTACTTACCTTGGGATGGGGCCTGTCCCCTGCCCACACAAGCTGCACTGTCATTTTGCAGAATCCCATTTACCCAAGGGACGCGGATGCCAGCCTAAGTGCTTGGTCTGAAGGTCTAGATGACGGGGTATGCCAAGACCAGCCTTGAGCATCTTCCTGTTACACTCAAAATTTACTCTGAAAAAAGAAATAAAGAGAAGGCTTGGCAGAAGAAAATTCAGAACAACACTCAGTCTAACTGCACCAAGCTGTATGAAGGTAAAGAGATAAAATGAATATGCCAAGCCCAAGATAAATTGGTGACAGTAGGCTGAAAATGCTATTTCAGGGGACAGTCCACCCCTCTGTGACTTTCATCCAACACCAACCCAGTGATACAATTTTTAATAAATTTCAGCAAAAGCAATCTGCACTTTCTCAAATAGTTTGACATATCCAAACACTAAGTTACTGTGCTGATGTGAGAAGCAAAACCCTTGTTCTAGATGGCAAAGGAAAGAAATCATACAGTTTCACCAAGTACATTCAGTGATAGCACCAGTCTTGACAGTTCTGGCCATTAGGTCTTACAATATTCCCTGTCTTTCTGAAAACAGGAAATTGTGTGTAGCTCATGAAAAATGAATGCCCTGAATTTCTGGCCTTAATGGTTGCAAAGAACAGCTTGAAGACCTGAAATAGGTGTGCCTCACAACCTTAGGAAACCCAAAGGCAAGCTGAAAATATGCATTTTATTGTTTTTGATCATCCTTGTGATTTTAAGTCATGCATGACTTTTCTTGGAGACCTGAGTCACAGCTTTTATGGGGCTGCAGTGTCCCATGAAGAATGAACTGCAAGAGCTGTACCCAGCTGACAGGTACGGGGCAACCAAGCAAACACGAAGTGTTTTGTGTCTACCAGCAAGTTTTGTTTAATGCTGGCAAACATGAGGAGCCTGATACTCCTGGTGTTTTAAGGGAGCATAGAAAGCTGATGAGGAGTGAAGGGAGGAAGGATTCCTGCTTACCTCAAAAATAGGTGAAAGTTGATCCCGAGGAAAAAAAATGAACTGAAACTAACTGCTACCGCTGTGTTAATGGAGGGTTGGGAAGCCAGCGAGGGAAGGCATGTGTTTATATCGCAGAGCTGGTAATAAGGGATTCTTGTTCTTGCCCTGATTCTGCCACTGACTCATCCAGCAGGGTTAGGCCTACTTCAGTTCCCACTTCAGGGCAGATTAGACTTAACTATAGACCGAGCTGCTGTCACATTTACTCATGTTGTGTAACATTTTCTTCTCCAGTGACACTATTTGTAAAGGAAGAAACTCTGTAGTTCACAGAGGTGAATGACTGAATCCCCTCTAGACTGAAAAGATAAGCATCCTCAGCACAGAGGAGCCCTAAGGCTTCGCTGATTATGTCTATGCGTGATACATCTCTTAATTAGATGTAGATACTGGGATCAGTTACTGATCTGATTCTCTCCAGGCTTTCCTTTAGGAACAAATGAGCAGGAACTGAGGAAAATTTGAGAGTTGAGACTTGCTTAGTTGTCAAGCTCTCCTGAGTAGCTGGCAAGGTGATGGAGAACCACCTAGCCCCTCTTCCACGCTTAACTCTGAATCAGCAACAGAGAGGGTGAAGAATTCATGGTATCTTTATGGAGATGCTTCATAAAGTTTTGTACTTAAGTCTAAGACGCTCTGCTCCAGAACTGAGCAGAGTTCTGTAGCCCAATATAAACCCCATTTGTAGAAGTTGGGCCAGCCTTAAGTGCATACAGCATACCAACACCCAAACCTGTCAATAATCACTGACAGTGATATTCAGTAAATCCTAAATATCAGGATTTATTGAATTCTGAATCAGGGAGGGGTTTTTTTAATGTTACACAAATGTTTGATTGAAAACTGAAATTTAAACATTCAACAAGTTGCATAGATCCCCAGACATCATTTGTTCAGGATGTTATTTGGGCAATACCATTGAGTATTATCAACATTAACATATATATTAGAGATGCCAATTAGATGACATTTATCTGCTGTTGTCAATGCCAGGACTGTGCCATGCCTGCATCTCCCCTTGGAGACGCGCTTTGTAGGATGGCTGCAGATGTGTTAATAAGCACTAGATTGAAAGCTGTATCTCATAGAAACTGCATCTGTTATAGTTAAACAACATATCCGCAGTAATACAAGAAGTGAACTGTTCTTTTGATACCTGCACAGATTCCAAATAAACTACGTGTGAAGTGAATTCAGACCAATGCCTCATTTGTGCTCTTGTGGAGGCACTTACATTTTTACTTTTGATTTGAATCATTTCACATCATCTTCCTTTGCTCAGTGAAGTCAAAGAAAACATTTTTTTGCTACACTTTCCAATTCATAAATTATCTAGTTTGCATTTATAGACAGGTACACAAGAATCAGGCTAGGCAGCTAAAGATCATCCAGTCTTAAATACACACTTCAGAATTTACAGCTGTTGTAAAACCCTCACCTTTATCCTTACTGGCTCAAGAACTTCCTGTCCCCCTTTTATTACACATCCATGACTTACAGCAACATAAACACACATCATTGTTTTTCCTGATGTTTTTGCTATCCTGCTATTTCATGAGCCAGTCAGTTGGTCTATGAGCGCGTGCACCAGGTAGTGCATCTTGACAAAGGAATTGGATTATTGCCAGTTCAAACAGTCAGACTATTATTATGGCTAATATGCTAGAAGTGTTTGCAATGGGTTTTTAAATAATCTTCTACATTTATATTGCACCATTCATCCCTAAAAGAACCAAGGTGCTGTGGAAGCTGATAATTGCTCTTTTTCCTCATTGCTAAAACGTATCTGCTGCTAAGCTGAAGAAATAGTGACCATCCTGCACAAACAGCATTAGCAAGCGCAGCAGGTAATGAAGCAAACAGTAACATTGCCATTTGAAATTGCAATCTCATTACTTGATTTGGAATCTGATGAGGACATAAGAGCTGATATGTTGCTGCTTGCAAAAATATGTCCCAAAGTATTTTGGGGTCATTTCATCACTTGTGTATGACAGCACTTCTGGCATTAGGTTCTCCATCATCACACTCAGCGTAGTATTTCCAGCTGAGTGTGACTTTGGCACCAAAAGCTTCATTTCTAGCAGCACATGAGTTTCTCTGAAGTATTTCCTAAGCAGTCCAGCGACTCACGAAGCCCAGTTCCCCTTGGCTGAGAACTTGAGCATACACAGCTTTACTCACTGCAGCCCAAACACACGATACACGTGGGAAGGTGCATAACAGGCAACCTTCAGCCAGGGATGCGTAGGAGCTTTGCTGATGTCCAAGTTGAAACACAGGTAATACCACACTATTTAACAGACAGTGAACCTTTCCTATATGTGGTAGGAGGATATTGATCATTCTACTGGACTTAGAGATGCATGATTTGTGCATTCCCACAGTCTGCTCTAACTTCTGCTTTGGGGCTGGCTCTGCCGAATACTTGAAGGATAGGAAGATCAGAGTTGAATATGGGGAAGGTAAGAAATTCTTCTATTATGTCACTTTTATTAATTCATTGTATTGCTGTATATAATTACGGAAGGAATTAATTATTATCTGAAATAGCAGATAGTTCTTGATAGACTGTCCATATCATATTGCTTATGTAACCTATCATTACATGAATGGAACTGTACCACAAGGGAAGGCAACTGGTCAGAACTTCCCTTTAAAAGTTTCTGCCAAAAGCAGATGGGAAGTACCAAAACATCATACAACAAAGCTGAAAACTCACTCAAAGGGAAGATAAGGGAAAAATTCAGTATAGAAGTAGCAGTTTGTGTCCAAATTTAATCTAATGCCAAATTCTTTGCAGATTATTTGAAGCCAGGAGCCCAACTCAGTCAAGAGTTGCCCCACTGGACTTTTGAGACCTTGGGTCAGAAAGGCTCACTCCTAGCAGCAGGATACAAGCTGGATTCATGGTACAAGCTTTGGACCCATTATAGTAAGCACTGATGTCCCAGGACATCTTCATTTTAATACCACTCTCCTCCCCTCACTTACAGTACAGGGAACTGAGGTATTCACATTGAGGTGCTGTATTTTCTCTCCAGCTCCCATGCATTGAGCATAGTACGTCAAATAAACAGTTTCAGATGGTGCTTGTTTTCCATGCTTAACCAAAATCATTAGGCAAATTATTCAGCAGGGTGCACAGGGATTTAGCATTAATATCACCAAACATACATGACTAAATTGCTGCACTAAAGTGTTCCTGCACAGTATTGCCTTAATAATCTTTTTAACTTCAACAGTTTGTTCTGTCTATCCAGAGATGCTACAGACAAACTGAAAGTAAAACATCCCAGATTTTAATCACTCAAAAGTCAATATTCCCTTTCTTCAGGTTCCTCAAGCCAGAAGAAACCCTTTGATGTTGCATGACAAAAGGACAATGCACCAAATTAAAAGCACTGTGATAGCTGAAACCAATTGCTATTGATCAGTCCTTTGTGGGCTGAAAACTCAACTGCTCTCTGGAAACAAATTTCTACAAATTCCTTTGGTGTCAACACTGCCTGATGCAATCATTTATGCACAATCGCAAGGGACAGCCTGTGCTAACTCAGCATTTCTCCTAATTTAAATATGCCAGAAGGTACCAAACTTTATTAAGGGAAGGATGGGGATGAGAGGCATCAGCATTAGTTTGTGTAGCGTTAATGATGACAGCCTATCTTGTCACCATATCCCAACTCAAATAAGCGCAGGGACATATAGGAACATTGTCAAATACCTTCACTGGTGGTGTTTTTCTATCTTTAACAGTGAACTTCTTAACTATCACATGGTGGTTTAACCACTGAACCTGCTGCAAAACATACCAGTGGCGTAGAACTTTCACTGAGTATTATACAAGTGCCTCAGGGGAGAAAGAAGGTTTACAACATTACTGCACCACCATTCAGACAGCTCCAGAGTCACACACAAGAATCGCCTACTGAAAGCTCTGATGGATGAGTGGGATTGATTTACAGTAAGGCAGTGAGAGAGGTTTGCCTCTGCTATAAGGATGGCTCAGCTCCCCTCACAGCTACTGCACTGCTACAAACTGAGACCCAGGGCATTAAGGACAATTGAAATTGGTGTTTGTCCACCTTGACCTCCCGAGTTCCAGGTTGCAGCAGTTCAGATTCTGCTTGATGAATAGCTGAGCTGTCTTCACAGGAGGGACAGGACAGGAGGAGCAGAGGGTGGGAGGGAATGACTTCTGGGAGAAGGAGCTACGGCAGTTGTTGGAAGGCAAGTCATCAGCATGTGTGAATCAGAGCACCTGTTCTGGATTGTTAGAGAGAGATATATAATGTATCTAATATATATATAATATCTATATATAGCAAAACCACTAAAAGGAATGAAAGGATAAAGCTGTGGGGGATTCCTCTAGCTTGCAGAGCCTGGCTTAGCTCGGAGTTATGAGCTACACGCAAGAAGGAACTAACTGAAATTCCATGGGTTTTGTTATCAAAGAGGGTAGACTACAGATTATCTCATCCAAATAGCCCTCCATTTATCAGAAGGAAGGAATCTATTCTGATCTTACTCATATCTAGTTGCAACCTGGCTAGTGTAAATAGAAAGCAGAGGTAAACCAGTACCAAGTCATGACTGCAACGCCTACCTGCGGAAACAACTACACAGGTTATAGGGCAACCAACCCAGATCATAACCCCTTTTTATGGCTGGTGGCTAAGAAATAGATATTATATCTTTGCTTGTAAATTGAGCACATTTTGTCTGGCCTCAGTGAGAGCCAATAATCCTGCAACGCGGAAGCAACACTTTTACTGAGTCAGTTTTCACAGCAGAACACCACTGTCAGTGTATTACTGGGGTTGTAAAGGTTTGTCTCAGCACTCTTATCTTGTCAGTATCACCAGCAATCAAGGAATATGTTTGCTAAAACTGAACCCTATTGCAGAGTGTGAGCTTCTGGACTGTGCTTGTTATCCAGCCCTGCTTCCTCAGAAGATGACAGAAGTGTTCATAACTCCTTAGAAACGAGATGGTAGCTTTACAGGTTGGATCCTACAACTGCATACAACCTCCCTCCATGCAGCGGGATGCGCCTTCAGTAAAACTTACACATGTGTACGTGAGGCTGCAGGGCTTTATACCTGCAGAAAGGAAGAGGAGGATTGGATTGCATGGATGTTTTAAGATAAAAACAGTATCTCAAAGAGACACAAGAGCTAGACAGCCGCAGTGCACCTAAAACACCTCCTGATTTCACAGAAGGCCATGGTTAACAGAGAGTGTTATTTGGCAAGGAATTACTCCAATAAAACCCCATTTATTTTCTTAGTTGGGTATCCAGCTGGGCACTACGAACAGAAAACCTGACTACATCATGCCTTTACCTTCTAAGGGAGATTAGTTTTCCATTAGGTTACAAGTTAATTAACTATAAATGTACTTTACTGTTATTACAATAATTTCCAATTTTCCATTCGCAAAACATTTCATACTGACAAAACTATTGCTTCATTTTAAAATGTGATTTTTATCATTTTATGAAATCTGTAATTTTAAGCTATTTTGGAGAGCTACACAACAAATTAATTTAGTACACTAAACACTGAAGTATCTGACCGTGACTGAATAGGAATCCACTCAAATTGACTATCTAGAAAAAGTGATTAGCAAGTAACAAAGGACAGACTTACAAAAGAAATGTTGTTCTATGTCAATTTCTAGATTATACAAAATTAGCTTCTAAGTGGTTAAAAAGGAAAAATGTTTTCAGGAACAAGTATCTTAGATCAAAGATCAATGCACAAGAGAACAAATTGCCTTGGAGTGTGGTAACACAGTTTAATAGAATAATTTTACAGCTAGCAAGGCATACTGTGAAAGAAAAATGATTTGAAGAGATGAACTTGATAAAGCTGTTTTTCAGAATGCCTCACAAGCATTCAGGCTTTGGTGACTTAACCAAAACATATGTCCAAAGAGTTACAAGTTCTACATCTTTGACATCTCTAAGGCAGATCTACCTGGTAGCCACAGTGCCACAAGGGAGAAAAATGGGATCCAAGAGACATACACACACATACATAAATGCCAAAGCCAGTATCTCACTCTATAACATGCTACATTAGGCTATGTAGTAAAACTAGCACCTAGGCCTGGCTGAGATCAAGGTCCCAACGTGCTAACTACTGTACAAATAAACAGCTCCACTGACTGCCAACAAAGGAGAGAAGAAAACAAGTATTAGGGCTCTGACTCACATGCAGATGGTAAATGACTGGACTTACGCGCCTTTGAGTCAGCTCTTACCTGCTTCAGCTCCGTTTGGCTCGTGGCCACAGAGTTACTGCCATCAACAGCCTGGGCTAAGACATCCCAACATGAACCAGACCAGCTGAAACACACACATCAACTCCCCTCAACATGCCTTCTTGGGAAGACTGCTAAATATAGGCAAAAGTAATTACACCTGAGTGTAATTCACTAATTTCCTCTATTTTAGAAGTGGGGAACTGAGTCACAGGGACACCAGGATTTTTCTCAAGGTCATAGAGGAAATCTGTGGTACAAGTAGAAAATCAAGTCATATTTGCTGAGTCAGTAAATCCTTTGGAGAAACCTATCCAATAGATGGGGAAACCAAAACTCAGTGAGCTGAAGGGGATTGCCAGGCCATAGGTACACCAAGTTTTTTACTGAATATAAGGACTCCACATTTTGTGGCTTGCCCCCTTATGTAGAGACACTGGTCCTTGCCAATACACCCAGCTAATGACTGAGTTGTACTCAAGTGTGACAACTCTCTAGCCCCTGTAGGCAGACAGAAAAATGAGCTCCCTCTGGAACTGTAGTGGCTGTTTATTAGCTCAGGAATATACAGGAGGGATGTAAAACAAACTAATTCCACTTGATAGGGGCTTTTTGGATCTGGGTTCTGAGTTGCAAAATACATTGGGAATGGTTGTTTATTGTCAAGCCTCCAAAAGGAGATTAAGGGCAAAGGAGAAACAAGGATGTTGTTATTATTTATGTTGCTTGAGCACTGGCCATTAGAAATGTGTTTCTCATTGAGTGATTAACAGCCATCCAGCACAAAGAGCAAATAAAAACCTTGTCTAACTCAGTCAATCCCCTTTTCTCTGGTCTTGCTTCATTAAATCATATGAAACGGGCTGTTTTATTTATTGTCTCTCTTTAATTTTGTCACTGTGATGTCATGTTTCAAAAACTGGAATAATTAAGAAAACATAAGAGATCTTTAACTAAAGTTCTTTTCTCTTGAAAATCAATAACTTTAGGCTTCATTTAGCTCCCTGTAATAGATTCACATCCCTGCACAGATGAAGTTACCAAAATCAATAGAGCTTTGCTGAGGCACAGGGGTTCAGTCTGTGCAGAGCTCCTCTGACTTCATGAGCAAAGCACTCAATGCTGGGTCCAAGCTTCCATCTGCATTTGGGTTTAGAAAGGTTTCTCAGCTCTAGAATACACTATGAAAGCCCTTGATTAAGTTATTATGATGCATAATTCCCTGGCATGCCAAGAATCTAGTCCCAAATTGATACAAAGGCAAGTCTGCCAAGGATGAATGAGTATTCCGGGGGTTTATTGTGAAAACTCAAAATCACATACACTGAACTGCTGGTATGGAGTTTGCTTGCTGTTGCTACCAATAGCCATGAAAATGCCTCACATTAAATGCAATCATCCTCACTGGGTTTAATGGGTGAAACACCCAGCACAAGAGAATCCCTGCTCCCAACTGGGGCATTTCAGTGTTGCTTTATTGCCTCTAACTGTCGGCATAAATAAGTGCTTTGCACTGAGATTATTCGAAAGGGTCTAAAAGAATTTGGTTTTCTGAAAGACAGAGCATTTTAGGGCCTGAGCAGTCACCAGCATTAGCATCATTACTACAACACTTACAGGCTTGATTCCCTAGGTGAACCAGAGGCTCTACACACAGAGCACTATAATCAAAAAGTGATCTCAAAAGCAAACTTCTTTCTGCTTTAGTTGAAGAATGGCAGCAGGTTTGGGTAACTAGTCATGGGACGTCATTTCACATAGAAAGATTGAGGGGCTAGTATTAAATGTTCAGACAGCACAGTGATGAATGTGGTATAAATACCTGGGGAGACAGATGAGTTAGCTATTTCTGCTCACAGCCTTCTCCTAGGAGCACAGAAATGCCACCTCAGCATGCTTTTTTTAAGGATCAGAAAATCATAATAAACACAAGGATAAAAATATACCATGGGAGTTACAGCTAATTTCTTGCTATAATTTGCAGCAATTTACACGTAATCATTGTGGGTTTGAAAATACCGCACAGTGTCAACAGCAGTGACTGCTGAAAAGGGGCAAGTCAGAAGGATGAGAAATGCTGTTTGGATTAAAAAACCCCTCCAGAAGGATTGTTGGGGATATTACCTTCACCAGTTCTTCCTTGCAGTTGACTTATGCAGATTTTATTCTACCATAAGCAATACCATTTCTTAGGCTATAGGTGGATGGAACAAGTTTCATAGCAACTGCTTTTAGACTTCAGAAAAGAACTACCAAATGGCACTGTAGTCTTTGTCTTCCTCATGTGTTAGATGCAGGGCTATTGGTTTGTTTGTTTTAATACAGGTTGTAAGCAGTAGGCACTAGCACCACAATGTTTTGATGCAAACGGACATTGCATTTGAGAAGGTAATAAAATTTTAGCAAAGTTACTGAATCCAGGTTCAGAAATGTGTTTTAATATACATATTTATTTCCAGCTAGTCTGCTCTGGTGAGACGCCTCCTGAAGCACTGCATCCAGCTTGGGAGTCCTCAGCACAGGGAAGACATGGACCTGTCAGAGTGGGTCTAGAGGAGGGCCACAGAAATGATCAGGGGATGGAACACCTCTCATGTGAAGAAAGGCTGAGAGTTGGGGTTGTTCAGCCTGGAGAAGACTCCAGGGAGACCTTATTGCAGCCTTTCAGTTCTTAAAAGGGGCCTATAAGAAAGATGAGACTTTTTAGCAGAGCCTGTTGTGACAGGATGAGGGGTGATGGTTTTAAACTAAAAGAAGGGAGATTCAAGATGGATGTGAGGAAGAAATTGTTTACAGTGAGGGTGGTGAAACACTGGAACAGGTTGCCCAGAGAAGTGGGAGATGCCACATCCCTGGAAACACTCAAAGCCAGGCTGGATGTTGTTCTGGGCAACCTGATCTAGTTGAAGATGCTCCTGCTCATTCCAGGGGGGTTTGGACTAGATGAGCTTTGACGGTCTATTACAACCCAAACTATTCTGTGATTCCATGAAAATTACTGAAATCACACGACACATTAATTTCCTTAAGCATAATTTCTATTCAAAGACCTGGGTGTATTACTGTCCTGGGTTCAGCTGTAGCAGTCATTTTTTCTCCTTCTTAGTAGCTGGTGCAGTGCTGTGCTTCTGACTTTCAGCCTGGGAACAACACTGATAACACGGATGTTTTTAGTTGTTGCTCAGTAATGTTTACTCTGACCAAGGACTTTCTCAGTCTCATGCTCTGCCAGAGAGGAGGGGAAGCCGGGAGGAAGCAGAGACAGGACCCCTGACCCAAACTGGCCAAAGGGGTATTCCATACCACAGCACGTCATGCCCAGTATAGAAACTGGGGGGAGTTACCCGGAAGGCCCAGATCGCTGCTCGGGTCGGGCTGGGTATCGGTTGGCGGGTGGTGAGCGGTTGTGTCCTCTCCCCTTGTTATTCCTCTTATCATTATTATTGGTAACAGAGGATGGTTTGTATTATACCTTAGTTACTGGAGAGCTGTTATCTCAACCCATGGGAATTACATTCCTCCGATTCTCCTCCCCATCCCTCCAGGGGAGGAAGGAAGAGGGGGGTGAGTGAGCGAGCGGCTGCGTGGTTCCAAGTTGCCGGCTGGGCTTGAACCACGACAATTACAAGACATGTACATTTGTATTTTTGTCACTTCTTAATAACTTAAAATAACTCAAAACAATTTGAAAAGGGAATAAAAACAAATGTGTCCCAGATGGGAACCCTGCATATGAAACAAAAGATGAGTTATGAACCTTCGTGAAGAGTGTTTTATAGTAGAAATACCAATGCTGTTATCACCCTCTTTTATAGGGTCATCAACAGAGGGGATATCATAAAAGGGGGTAAATGATTTATTAGAAGAATACATTATCTTCTAAAGGGAAGATATTTAATCTGTGAATCACTAACACTTGACCCAGTGCAAAAGGTTTCTAGTAGGAACAGGAGCAGATGCAGGCTTGTTTTAAGTGAAGGGAGAGCACAGAACCAAGCTCACTCCTGGGAGGACTAATGTAGAGGTCTGCAAACCTCTGAGGCATCCAGGTAAATTGTACCTGGTGAAGTGAGCTCGAATTTTGAAGTGATTTATTCTAAAACCATGTCATAAAGAAGCTTCCCTTAGAAAATCAAATACCGAAGAATTTAAAAGGATAACCAACTTTAAATTGTTGGTAGCCTTACTAAACAGCTGCAGGGTTTTTTAAAGGCACCTAAAGGAACTGGTCATCTATATTCCATTCATGCTCAGTGGAAACTTGTTACCTGAATCTTGATCATATTTTGAAACTCTCATCCAGTGGGACTCTCTGTATGCTAAGTAAGGCTCAGATATGTTACTGAAATGCTGTCTCACCACGTTTTTAATATCATCACAGTTTAAAGTAGCTTTAAAACACTGGTGCAGCTGATGTTGAATGCCTGTCTCTCCTGATGACCTTTGGAAGATGCAGACCTGAACCAAAGCTGCAGATCAATATACAAATGAAGTCTGCACATTAGCATTGTGCCTGCCATAGCAGAATGAACCAACAGTCAAGACCACCCTTAACTTGTGGGTGCGAGGGAGACACAAGGTTTTGGTTATCATATCAAGACATCAGCTCCTGACTTCTTATTTCACAAATACTCACAAGCAGATCTTTTGGGGTTTTTCCTTCTGGGCACAAGTATTTTCAGCAATGAAGCTGGCTTCAGCAGACAGTGCTTTCTGCTGGCATCTGCAAGATCTTGCTAAGCTTCTACCAAGACTTTACTTGTTCATGCTCCATTGTCTGGGAAGCTCAGGTAGCCTTACATTTCTGTGGCTCACTGCTGACAGTTGACTATTGGTCCAAATTCTCCTAATCCCAGATAAACACGTGGGCAGGCTTAGGAGAATGTAGAACATGTATGTAGAACACACAAGCATATGATGACACATGGCACATGCATAGTGGAGAGGTGTGTTTGGCTGCTCCCTTGACTCGTGATGATGAGAGGAGCTGGGATCCAGAAGCTGCCAAGTTCTGAGTTATCAGAGGAAGTGACGAGGCAGCAGCTGAGCCCTGAGTAACACAGCGCAACTGGACCCTTCCTGTGCTCCCCGTATGTCACTGGAGCGTTACAGAGGAGTCATAAGGTGAGCAGAATGGCCTCTTAGAGAATTATTCTCGTGCTTGAGCCAATGGAGTGTGCATCCTCCCAGACTTTGCTGCGTGGTATTTCTGGGAGCAGGAGAGAACTTAGGCCATGTTGCTCAGCCCTCATTCTGGACTGCAACCCAGTTCAACAGTAAGCTGGAGTAGCTACTTGCTTTAGTTTACATTGGGGACCACTCTGGGTCTCCAACTGGCCCAGAATATTTCACTTGGCCCAGAAGATGCAAAACCAGCTACATCCTCCTGTCCTTTCTGGAGCTTGTCTTCTGTGCATCCCCGAGATGCACAGAATATAAGATGGCTCTCAGTGTCTGTTTCAGTTGCCACAGAATTTGAGATGCAGGATCCTGCTATTTAGGCTACATCCTATAAACATTAGGAGATGGACTGAAAGGATTTTGAATAAACTGCTCCTAAAACTTCTTATGGAGATGACCTTTCCAAGCTTTGGACAGGAGACTGGTGCTCCCCAGCTGACAGAATTCTTTGGGAAACAACGTATCATCTATTAATTTAGATTATTACCGGGAATGAGTCCCAATCCTGTTGTATTTTAGTTCTTTGCTGCATAAAGAACCTCAAAGCACAGACTTGAACTTGTATTGGAGGTAACGGGTTTCTACGCGTGCATCCAGGCCGGCTGCGACTAGGTGGCAGCACTCCACTGGGCAACCAAGCCTCTGGATTCAGTACCAACCGACCATCCCAGCTCACAGGAAAACCAGCTTACATATTCCGATTTATAGGAAAATAGAGGGTAAATAAAAGTCAACAAAGCCTCAGAAAGCCTTGTATCAGGGCTGTACAGGACAGCTGGAAACCTACAAGTGAACTGAGCCGTTCTTTTGCACTGAATTCCAACCAAACCACCAAAAAATCATCCTGGTTTGGACATCAAAAAGGGAAGAAACCCAGAAAAAATCTGTGATAATTTTTAAGAGGCCTCAGATTGCTTCTCCAGACAAGGCTCACAGTGCCCACATTCACCTGGAACTGGAACAACTCTGGCAAGGCAGATGCAGCACCAATAGCTCAACAAAGCTTTTGTCATTTTGGCTTAGTTTTGCTTCAAACATGATGAGATAACATTGTCTCTCACAAGTCAATTTTATGAGGATCTGTCAACCAAGTTCCCATCTGTTCTGGAAAATAAGCTTTTTCAGGTTAGAGTATGATGTGGAATCAAATCCACAGAGCGCAGACTTAAATTAAAGCATTGGAAGCCCCTTGATATTGCCAGGTAGGGAGGGGAGGGGTTGCATTTGAGTTTCTGTGTCAAGCTGGTTTCTGTTTCAAACCTTTTATTAATACTTATAAAATACAAAGTGTATACAGAAAAGAGGAAAATAGGGAGGAAGCAATACAGTGTATGAGAGGCTACAGTCCATGCAGCACTGGGGAGATAGAGCAGGTAGGAAGATAAGTAGAGGTTCATTAAATTGAAGGTATTCACTTAGAACTACAAAACATGAATAAAGTCTGGTAGGAGAATGGAAAGCACTGCCTGATGCAGAAAATGAGAATCAGAGTGTTACAGTGGCACAATACAGGGAAAAGATCCCAAAGGCCATTTCCTACAGTGCTCAGAGTTGACCATTAGGGCTTGGGAAGATTGGGCTATGCACTCTGGTCCGACTCTTTATGTGTATATACAGATAAATAAACTGCCACTGCTACTCACAGAATCATAAAATACCAGATTGGAATGGACCTCCAGGATCATTTGTTCTAACCTTTACACAACTCTAAACCTCAGCATCCAACGCTTGGAAGTGCACCCTCCACTACATGCTATTGAAAAGCAACTGTGTCTAACATTGAAGCAGATAGACCTGGGGCAACTTCAACAGCCACATCCTGAGCTCTGGTCACCAATGTCACAGCTTGCTGCTAGGAATGTCTGCTCAGAGCTGCCACCCCCTTCTGGGAGCTGTGCACTGAGCTTCACCTTAGCACCCTTTAAGAGATCTAGAGACTGTAAGTGAGAGCATTTGCACCAAAACTGCCAAGGTATTTACATTGATTTCTTTCAATAATAGTGACATATTCATAGGCTTCTTTTGTTACCCTTCTCAGAATCCAAAATGCTTCACTAATGAAGAAGTATCTGCTTCTGCCTGTGCTCTGCCTCTGTTGATGGTGAAAAAACCAAAACTTGTCTCCTTAGGTACTGTTCACTGTTCTCATATTCAACTATTACTTATATTCACAAAGAATACAAAAGGTTTTCATTAATCAATTATTAAGAGAGCCAGGCGTGATCTGTAACTTCACAGACTGTGCTACACAGAAAAAGGATGCTTATGATTTCTTTCCCCGAGTATGTTTCTCAGCCCTGTTTGCAGCAAGCATATATGACTGGAGGGAAGTGGTCTGGGTAGAGCAACGCCTTCCCTGTGCCCCAGAAATTTCTACCCAGATTTAGCTGGGTTGGGAAGAGTTAAAGACTGTCACATCCTTTTTTTTTATTTTTTCATTTGCATTCCTCATAAAATGTTGGCAGTTTGCTGAAATCACTGAACATAACAAAGGCAAAGCCAGCCTCAGCTCTGCCAAAGCAGCAGCTGCAGGTGTTGGATAGAGGACACCTCTGAACTTTGAAAACGAGCTTGGGTAAGAATGCACGTGTGTACAGAAAAGGGGAGAGTGAGCTTCCCACCCCCAGCCCACTCCCAGTCCTAACATCGCATCCTTTCCTGAACTGAGTTTTTCCAGCTCACACTGCCCTCCTAAACCCATTCTCTCCCAAAGGTGAACACAGCACCAAGCAACCTCTTTCTTTGCTTCCATAAGAAAGTGAGGGAAGTGATTTCCAGCGTCACTGAAGTGATTGATGTCTGTGCTATGCTGGTGATAGCTTGAGGTTTCAAACCCTGCTGTGGATGGAAGACTACTGTGTCACTCTGAGTCACTCACCACACACCAAAAAACCCTGAGAAGGAACTGGAAACCACCCTGGTCTGCTCAAGGGTTTTCTGCAGCAGCATGCCCTTTGGGGAATGGGGGGGCTAGCTAGGGTTAGCACTCTACTGACGCCAGTATGTGCAAAGCCTATCAGTTTGCTCTAACCACCCCTTTGCAGTGGGTTGAGGTTCTCTGCAGATACATCCTAACCCCTTAAGCAAGATCAGGTTGCCTCAGGAGAAGAGGGCTGTAAGGGAAGAGTTGGGCTAGATACACCTGCCCCTTCTCCCCAGAAATAACTGCTTGAAAATGTTAATCAAAGAGCAGTTGTTGTAGGTATCATGATACTTGTACCTGCAAAGAAAGATTCAAATGGTATCACACATCACTACCATGGCCCCGTATTTTCCAGCCCATGTTCTGACAGGCTGACTGCATTAGCATTGTCTTTCAGACTGTTTTTTACAGCAGAACTCCCTGAGGTGGGGTGGGGAATCTTTAAAGCTACCCATTCAAATTTTGAAGAGTACTCACCGAGACAGTGTGCGAAAGTCTGGAACAGGGGACAATGCTATAAAGCTGGCTTTCCCCTTTTTTCCATCCATACTTGTACCACTTCTTGCAGTTATGCAAAGCTCCCTGAATGCTGAAGGAAGTTCATCCATTCTTCCATGCTATCAGAAATATCTACCAGTATCTTCAAAAAGCTGTGAACCAGAAATAAACCATTAACCTGCAATACAGATTGCAGCTTTAACCCCTGGCAGTGAAGAGACTAAGGGAAGGGAAGTTGGGAGGGAGAAGGGGCTGCATGCTCCTATAGCATACACTGTTTAGGTACGTTTTTTCAAGCCAAATGCCAAACTTTTGCTAGCATACACCATTCTCAGAATTCTGTAAGCCAAATGCCAAATTTTTGCTAGTGTTACATAGCAAAAGTCCCTAGGAAATGCCAATTTATACTGCTAAAGAATATGGTAAAAAGCTGATCTATTTAGAGAACTAATAAATCTCTCAGGAAGACATGTTTCTCCCCTTGAGCACACACTTTTTCTTTCATTTCCGCTGTGACATATTCCACAACCCACACTATTGTTAAGTCAAAAAAAATTCCATCAAAACCAGACGATACAAAGCTGTGTGCATGTCTTGTGGCTGCTCATTACTGAGCCTGGTCAAGAGCAGTGCACTGCTCTCTGCATTCTGTTCTAAATGGAAACTGCTGACTTCTACTACGTTTATTACTTAGCTCAAGATTATCTGCAGTATGTGCTTCAGGAGTCACATCGTGGACCAGCTCAAACCAGAGTTGCTCATGTCTTGCGAAACATTGCATCTTCACTGCAAGATCAAACTGAAGAGGCTCTCAGACCATTCCTGGACAGGATTGACGTTACCTCTGTAGCTGTAGCCAAGAGAATTTTCAATGGTGTCATGGAAGAAAAATTTGCTGATGGAAATACTAACTGGGGACGAATTATGACCATATTTACATTTGGAGGTCTTCTCACTAAGAAGCTTCAAGAGCATGGAGTTCAGCTCACTGGAGAGGAAAAGGAGCAGATTTCTTATTTCATCACAGAGTACATAATAAACAACAAAGCCGAATGGATAGATGCGAATGGTGGCTGGGGAAGTTTCTCATTTTCCACCAAAGTCTAGATTAGGAGATTTTGTTTCATTAAGGGAAAGAAACTGTTGTTAAAGACACCATCAAAACCATTGTTAAGGTTTTATTTGGTGGTTTTAATATTTGATGTCTGGAATGTTTCCTTGAGACATACAGTAAAAGCTTTGCTTCTGCTTTAAATAGAACAAAGCTAAAACATAACTTTCTTTTTAAAATGGCACTTTCTGTACCTGTAACACCAAAACCCTAGAGTTAGTCTTGAATCACAGGATCATAGGATAATTCAGGTTGAGAGGGACCTTAGGAAATCATCTGATCCAGCCTCCTGCTCAAAGCAGGTTAATGCCTGCATGGCATGAAAAATCCCATCATTAAATCTAAACTTAAGTGGTACACTGAGGTTAGTGCAGCAACTCTGCTTCCATGGAGGAGTTGGTACAAAAATACTGGAGTTCAAAGTAAGGGAAGAATACACATGTGATCCTCACAGCTGAACTCAGTATTTTTGCAAAGCCATTATTTAATTCCCCAAATCAGTTTTACTTAAAGAAATTCACAGGTAAGTGCAGTCAGGGTTAAATCTTTTCTGTCTGGACTGAGATAATCCTACATCTTCCATCTATCAACAGTCAATGCTGAGGGAAACATTTGTCAAAACGTGGATTATTTTGCCAAGCTGCTGGAATTCCCTCCTGGCAGTGAAGGGGAGGTCTTTTTTGCTTTGCAGAGTTTCATCATGTCAGTATTTTGTTTTGATTTGAAGTTAGGGGAAGTTGAGAATCAGTGACATCACTGTCAGTTATTTCCCTGATACTTTTTTTCCTTTCTCTATATGTAAATGTTACTTTCCCTTTCCACCCCTCTCTTGTCCCACTTCTCTTCCATTTCTTATTTGCTATTACTTTTCCCCTTATTTATTTTCTAGTGTCTTGCTTTTCATTTTTTCTTTTTGCTTGTTTTGACCCTTCTCTGTCTGGTAGCAGTAAAAAAAGGTGACAATGGACCCCTGATGCATCAGGTTTACTGTAAAGGGTTCTTTCTCCATCTCTTTCAAATAGAGTCAATTTTATTTAAGACAAGCATCAACTCCTGGAAACATTCTGTCATATTCTACTGTTTCATCATAGTAGATTAAGAAGGCTTAAAGGAAGATAGTTACAAGTATATTACTACATCAGAAACAGAGTACTTGTATCTTCCTTGAAGATGTGGGCCCAGATGATACAGTTCATATTCATTTTCTATTTACACATGCAAGGCACAGTCTTGACTTGGAAATAAACATTCTGCAAGGTGCAGCTATTTTCAGCTACTGCTTTTAAAGCCCTATTCATCTTTTGAAGGTAGAGCTCTGAAAACCTGTCCCTCTATGCAGCATGGTGTCGCACTCTGTCCACCTGATACCAGTCAAGTGGTGCATTTTTCCTACATGTTATTTTTAAGCTGTCCCTAACTCTGCATGTTCCTTTCCATAGGAAAATGGCTTCCTAATGAAGTTTGAAAGAAGATCACTACTGTCTTTCTCCAAAATTACAGCCATGTTCACAGCTGTTTTTACCTTGTTCAGAGAGTACTATTGAAACAAATGGACCTGCCAATCATGTGTAATCTAGATATTGCCACAAGCTTCATTGCTAAGCTTTCCTCCAAGCAATATCAATGAGAAAATAATTTTCTTCCATTTTTTTTTTTAACTTATTTGTATTTATTTTGACTAAATACAATGTTTTACATATTATCCTAATTGCCAAACCTGAAGATACGATCCCTCCAACGAGGAATTGACACAGCATCATGCAGCAATTCAACTCAACCTTTCCAGGCAGGACTGCTTTGAAAAAGAGCTCATTCTCCACATCCAGACAGCTTTTGTCATCTCTGCTGCACCTCCATGAAAGGACATTGGTTTACTGAAATACAATCCAATGGGTTAAGAAACAAGTTTTAATGTCATTTGCTTTGTAAATGGAATACTACTGTAATGCATTTTATTGCAACCTTTGTATAAGCAAAAGGGGGGTGGGGGATTCTGTGAGGAAAAAGGAAATGGAAATTCCAATGTAAAAGTTACTAACACAGACTAAGCAATTTTTATGGGAAGAACAATTTGTAGAAGCCAGCAACTTACAACTGTGCACTGACTTAGTGTTAATGCAATGGTGTTTCTTTGTTGTATTTTTTAATTGCTCATATCTACAGACAAAGTTCTTTCAAATTTATGTTATCATCTGGCTGAACTTTTTTTCTTTTAAAACCAGGTGTTTTAAAACAAGCAAGTACAAAATACTTTTAAATGAGAGATTTGTGTAAATACACTAATATTTTTCAAAAAGACATTAAAATGTTTTTGAGTGTCTTATCATTGGTGTCATTTCTTTCAGAAAATTTGGATGGCAAAAGGTCTACCTGAGTAAGGTGACTTCTAGAAAACCTATCACAGTGCTACTGGAGAATCCAAGTAGTATATGGGTTTGACCTGAAGTCCAAGGATGTCAAGATGTTAATTTTCTGTACTACTTCTTAAGTATTATCTCATAGATTGTATAAGAAACAGGTATTTTGCAGCAAAATAATTGAACTGATCTGCTCTGATGACAGCAATTGTTTTTTTGGGATATACTGCAAAACTCAGCAAGTTCAGGAGCAGGACTTCCAGGCTTCTGTAGTCTGAGGCAACTACTGTTTTGACTCAAATTCCATTTGCTTTCAAAGCTTAAATAGTACGTTAAGAATTCATTGTAGAAGGGTTTTCTTCAGCTGTAGTGACTCCTACATTAGGGAATTAAGGCTGTGTCTAAACACTCTTCTGTAGACATGCTGAGAGATGAACCAAACTGAGGCAGTGGTTGCCTGTGGCACACAACAGCATTATTCTCCAAGACAAATCCTCTAGACAATCAAGGCTTTACGGTACCAGGAGAATGAAGCAGCCTCCTTCTGGTAATGGATTCTTCATCATTCATCCTTCCAGTAATGGATTATCTATCTTTCATCCTTCTGGTAATGGGTTCTCCATCTTTCATCCTTCTGGCAATGGGTTCTCCCTCTTTCATCTTGACATTTTTTACAGTAAGAACAATCATGTATGGAACAACCTCCTAACAAAACATGCCAAAATCACCATCACTGGAGGTTTTCAAAATGTGACTGAACAAAGGGCTAATTTCATCTAGGCTGCCTTTCCAATGAAAGGCTGGACCAGATGATCTTTCAAGACCCCTTGAAACCCGGGTTGTTGTGTGATTCTATGGTCTAACTTTGTTTAGGGTTTAACTACAGAACACCAAGAGATGTCAACATTTGACAGAACCTGCATTGCTCTCTCCCTCTCACCATCGCACTCTCTCTCCTTTTTCTTTCCCTCTTCCTTCTCCCTCTTCTTTTTCCATCTCTTTTCTCTCTCCCTTTCCCTCCCCAATGAAAACAAGAAAGATATTTAGCAGGACTCCTGAGAATTTTGTTGCTGTTGAAGAAAAGATATCAGCATCCTGAGGGCAAGGGGCAGCGAAAGGAAAATGTCCACTTCCAAAATACCTATGGAAGTTCCTGCCAGGAAGAACATTTTAAAATGTATTTTGACATATACTTATTTATTTGCAGTCTAAGACTTCATGATAAGAACAGCAATTCTTACTCAGTTCCTTTTTGTGCACTGCTGTAAGCACACACTGTAGTGACTAACACCAGACTATTAATACCACATTCACTTCCTTTTCCACTAAGCTGGTGTATTTTATACTAGGGAGTACAATTTTTTAATTACATATAAAAGGCTAACCTAACCTTTTCAAAATGTAGCCAACGGAATAATTTTAGAACTTGCCTTCATGGTAAGGCCGTGGTTTAAACAAAAGAAGCTTGGATCATTATTGGCCCAGTGAGCTCCAGATTATCTTCACCAAGACAAGGCCTCCATGTGCTCTGCATTTAAAGGCGAGAAAAGCAGTAATGAGAAATACTGCCCAGATTCTAAACGTAACAGAATGTCTAAAAATAACAGTGCTATGAGCTAAGTCTTATGAAATAGTACAGGTACACTTTGTTAACTGCCATAGTTACCTATACACGGCACTGAGTAGTGTCCCAGGTCCTGAGGCACCGCTGCTTAAGTGATCCTTGCAGTGGTCAGGTGATAGACAGGAGAACACCGCCTTGTTTCTAGAGCAGAAGATGAGGTCAAAGAGCCACAGAGTGGGACAGCTGATTTCCTCATTAACGTGCACAGTAGCTAAATTGAGATGTCATCAAATGCCAGGAAGAACAGATCTATGAAAGCAACTGTGCTGCTATAGAAACATCCGTTTCTGCACTTAAAATGGATCATTAAACATCCCAAAACCCAGCCTCCAGCGTCTCCCTCTGGACACAGCTCCACAGTCACAGCACTTCACTCACACCACCTCCCTCACAGCCAGGCCCACAGGGCAATGCTGTAGG
>NW_009937463.1:32554-32770 GCF_000696875.1 Nestor notabilis
TGAAACTGTTTGGAAGCTGGTGGTAAAATATCCCACCAACACCTAACTTCCCTTTTTACAGCAAAATTCCGAACGGAATAACCTTCACCACACAAAACAATGACGAAAGGCCTCGCCAGGGGGCTGGCAGGGCCACGGCAGTCTCCAACACCCTCAAGGGCGACGGGACATGGCGGCCACCCGGGCCTCAGAGCAGCGGCCCTGCGCCCGCTGACA
>NW_009937464.1:0-5047 GCF_000696875.1 Nestor notabilis
CCCGAGCCGAGCCGAGGGGCTTCGGGCGCCCCTGGGCAGCCGGGACCCGCCTGTTGCCCTGCGGGTGGCCCTGGGCCCCTCTTTCGGTGCGGAGCGGTGCAGCCCGGGATCGGTGGTAACCGGGAGCGAGCCACGGCAGCACTGGGAAGACGCAGTAACTGTTTTAAAAAGTGAAAGCGCAGCTGGTCAGCTTTAGCTCGGTGCTTTGGGGCATACCCCAAAACGACTGCGGTGCCCCTCTCTCAGAAGCTATTGAGGATGAAGTTAACACCCCCCAACGGCCGCGGTCTTGAGAAGTGTGGGGCACGCAGAAAGGTGGCGGTGGGTACCTAGAGTGTAAATAAGTGCTGTGCTTTAGTTTGTCACTTTAGTCCACAAAAAGTTAGAAATAACAGCTTTCTGAGATGTTTAGCATGGAGATGATAGTTTGAGTCAAAAGAAAAAACCCAAGGAGCAGGGTGAGGGCATGAAAGGCAGCCTGAAGAGGCAAACTCCTTTTATGATGTGCAGGAAAGCACAGGACAAAGGGACTGTAAGCTGATGCTGTGAAATGAATACATAGCCAACATGCAGGTGCAGAAAGGGGCCTCTGAGTTAGAGGACATTGAGAAGCTCAAACCCAGATTTGGAGACAGAACCAGCATAGAAAGCTTGTTATGAGTGTGGAAGTACTATGAGTCTGAAAACCAGGTGGAGGCATGGGAACGGATAAACATAGCACTTTTAACAGGCACCCTGCAGAAACTCCACATCAGTGAGTGATTGATTAGGCTGGAGAATGGGAGGAGGACCATAACATTCTGGGTTTGCTTCATGTTCCTATTGGAGTTGCTGAGATTATGACACGTGAAGAAATCCTGCCGCTTTTGAAAGAGCATCTTAATAAGATCACTGGGTTTGGCCAAAAGGGATACGTAGAAATATGATAATCCATTGAGCAATAGTGTATGTCTCACCTAGGAGGGGGAATATCACAAAACAAAATTAAAACATTCCCCCACCCTCTTAACTTTCAGAAGTCAGAGCCTTTTCTTTGAATTCTTGGTTCAAAACCATTTTTTCTAAGGCATCAGCCAAGAAAAACTACAAACAGACCTTAGGAACCAGTACATCCCTGCTCAGACAGAGCCCTTGGGAGCCTTAAGGCTAATAAGTCCTGACTTGTCCAGAGGGATGCAGCTATGTGGCTGAGCAAGCAATTAATATTCCTCATGCGTTGTAAAATGTATTTTGCCATGCCTGATAGGGCTGCCTTGGTCAAGACAAAATGGGACACTGGGGTGCATAACAATAAAAACTAAGTAGGTCACCTGTAGACTTCAAAATGCAAGGCTGTTGTCATTAATGGAAGAAAATAACAATTACCACATGCAAGCTAACAGCTCTAACACATTTGATGCCAGTAGTGTTAGCAAGAAAGTTCTGCTCTCTCTGGAGCCCCATAAAGAGAGTAAGTGGCCTCACGTTTCATGTGCTTCAGGAGCAAAGGTAATTTGAATCATCAAACAAGCCTGGATTGTTGGGAGAGGACAGAAATAATGGTTGACCTGCTCATGGCAAGTAAATGATTAACATGCAGCAGGGGAAAGGCAGCATGAAGGAGAGACGGCTGTGCCCTGCACACACAAAGAAAGCAGAGGCACACAGGATGTCAGAGATGTAAATTGTAAAAAAGAGAGCTGGCAGCAACTCAGGTTTTTCCAGTGCTTAGCACATGAAAGCTGCACAAGAAATTTATTGTAAGTTTAAGTAATCTTTTAAGTTCCCTACATTCACCATCCCAAGGACAGGGCAAGAGAGAAATGAATCTAGACACTGGAGACAGCTCTCCAGATTTTACAAGAAGATGAAGACTTAACTCCTGGTCTATGCTGGATGGAGAACTGTGCTTGCCATGGCTACTGCTGACCAATGTTTTTCCTTCTTTTGTTGCCTTACTGGAATCCACATAGCTCAGACGCTGCTCCTCTACTGACTAAAGGATGTTTAGACTGTAATGTTGTTGGAAAGATTGTGTTTTAAGAGACTTTTAGAGACAAGTACTCTTCAGGACTGTATCAGGGCTGATCACCAGGAGAATCTCAGGAACCAGTCCCTCATGCACCAACTGTGCTGGGAGCCTTTACTGAAACAGTACCAGTCCTAACCAAGCAAGGCAGTCACCAAAAGAACAGCAACAGGTTGTTCATCAATCAGATGAATAATGCAGATGCTCATCAATCTTCAAGAGATGCAAACACTACCCAAATCTCATTAGCCACCTTTGCTTTCCTGGAGAACATCTGGTTTGCCTGTGCACCTGTACTGGGGTTGACTCACAACTGACAAACCTATCCCAGGCAGGCTCTGTTGCAAGTGGCCCACATCCCATGTCTCTAACAGCACAGTGTGTTGCTGTGTTTGGCAGCTGGACTGGAGACTGAAGGGCTCTCATGTTCCTTCTCATTTTCCAGCTGGAGTTACTTTCAGACTTTGCTTACTGTTTACTGCAGAAAAGTATTGCTTCTACTACCTAATCCTCTGAGCTAGAACGGTGTCCTTTGTTATCTATTTGAGGCGTTTCTAAATATTTCTCCATATATTACAGAGAACCAGACATGGGTCCTTGTGTAATGCTAGTGGTGACCTTCCAAGAGCAGTTTCCAAACAGCAGAGAAATTCCTCCTCAGACATGTATCATCACTTTTGCTGAGGCATAAAGTAAGAACTTGACACAGTCCTGTTCACCTGTCTATGGATGAGCTGAGGAGTGCAAGGAGGTTTTCCCACTCTGTGGATGTACACTGCAGGTAACTGTGCAGAAGTGAGTAGCTGTTGCTGGATTTGCATGGTTTCTTGGCACCATAAACCCACCGCAAGCCACTGCAGTATTGTCAGGTCAGCTCTGTTTCAACAGTTGTATGTTTACCTACATGTTGAGCTCCAGTTTTGCCATTTGAACAATAGTGAAATTCAATAAATTCTCACAACTGTGACAAAGCTATTCAGACAGGGAACTTTTCACAGGAACCCACTTATCTCAAGTGACAGTATTAAAGTCATTAGGTCCTTGCTATGAACAATAGTTTTACTATTTATGCAGCTGAGACTGGTGCTAGGCAGGAGTGAACAAAGGTGCTTCAAAAGTAGGTTGAAAAATGGCTATTGCAAAAGTAGAAGCAATAATCATAAGTGTATGTAAATTGTCTTTAAAGGGAATGTTTAACAGAGGTAGTGTCATGGTATCATATATTTATGATATACGTAATTGATATGTATACATTCTGTATTTTATATAGATATTTTAAAGTTTATGTATAATGTGTATACAGCACATATACATTATAAATACAATACGCAGGTATAAAATATTGTATATATAAATATACTTACAATGCATATGCACACACAGTATGTGAGACAGTTTATTACATAAACTCTGTGCTTCTCAAATGAAAACTGATAGTGACACACCTTCTCATAGTGTATTGCTTAAATGCAGGTTGATTGCAGCTCAATCTATTCTGGGAAGGGGAATTAAGTCACCTGCAAAAAGTGCATTGCAGTCAGCCAAAGAAGTCTTACTGAATGCAACGTGACAATCAAAGCCACAACACTTGGTGTCGTGGTTTAAGCCCAGCCGGCAACTTGGAACCACGCAGCCGCTCGCTCACTCCCCCCCTTTTCCTTCCTCCCCCCGCTCCCGGAGGGATGGGGAGGAGAATCGAAGGAATGTAACTCCCACGAGTTGAGATAACAGCTCTCCAGTAACTAAGGTATAATACAAACCACTACTGCTACCAATAATAATGATAAGAGGAATAACAAGGGAAAAGGACACAACCGCTCACCACCCGCCGACCGATACCCAGCCCGACCCGAGCAGCGATCTGGCCTTCCGGGTAACTCCCCCCAGTTTCTATACTGGGCATGACGTGCTGTGGTATGGAATACCCCTTTGGCCAGTTTGGGTCAGGTGTCCTGCCTCTGCTTCCTCCTGGCTTCCCCTCCTCTCTGGCAAAGCATGAGACTGAGAAAGTCCTTGGTCAGAGTAAACATTACTGAGCAACAACTAAAAACATCGGTGTTATCAGCGTTGTTCCCAGACTGAAAGTCAAAAACACAGCACTGCACCAGCTACTAGGAAGGAGACAAAATGACTGCTGTAGCTGAACCCAGGACACTTGGCCAGACTATTCACAAAAATCATAACCTTGTATCACCAGATTTTTCATTTACTCTGTCCCATCTCTGGAAACAATACATGAAAAAAAAAAGCCAACCTCACTAACACTGTGAATATAATCTGCAATTTACAAAAGTATAACTATCAAGATTGAAATGCTTGTTGTGTAGTGTAGATAGATAACCTCTGAATGAACACTCCAAGCACATTCCGTAATACTGCAGGCAGTGGCTGGTTTGGAGCCACAACATTTTACAGCTTTTCATAGCTGAAAATTCTAATTCAGATGTTATCTGTCAACTGTTTAGTTATACAAAATACCTAAATCTTTCAGAAGTCGAATTTCGTCTGTGTGTGTTATCAACAGTGATGGGAGCAAATGTTTTACTCTGTAGGAACTCACACAGATGAAGCTAAAGGAAGTAGTAATCTTTTCAGATGTTGGAGGGTTGTGGAGTCTGTTTGCCGTACCTAGGCCACAATATTATGCCATAATCCATGAGCTGGGTGCATAAACATGTCTCCAAAAATAAGTTCCATTTACAGAGCAGTACTCCATGTCTGAAAAATTTTTCTAACACATATCAAGAAAAAGGTGTTGATGAGCTGAAGTACAGGAAAACTCTGCAGAGGGATCTGGACAGGCTGGATCAATGGACTGTGGCCAATTGCACGAGGTTCAACAACACAGAGTGCCAGGTCCTACACTTGGGTCACAACAACCCCATGCAGCACCACAGGCTTGGGGCAGTGTCTGGAAACCTGCTCGGTGGAAAACGACCTGGGGATGCTGATTGATGGAGCTGAACATGATCCAGCTTGTGCCCAGGCAGCCAAGAAGGCCAACAACAACCTGGCCAGTATACGAAATGGTGGGGCCAC
>NW_009937464.1:6522-11006 GCF_000696875.1 Nestor notabilis
CTTCACAGGGAGGGTGCTCAGGCATTGGAACAGGCTGCCCAGGGCAGTGGTGGAGTCACCATCCCTGGAAGTGTTCACAAACCGTGTAGATGAGGCCCCCAGTGACATGGTTTAGTGGTGGTCTTGGACACCACTATTGGTGTAGTGGTTGGACTTGATGATCTTAAAGGTCTTTTCCAACCTAGTTGGGTCTGTGGTTCTAAACGGATAAGCACAAGGCAAAGAGGCATCCAACGCCATTTCTGTGAATACATTACAGCTTTCCCTGGTTGGGGTTCCTGTCTGATTTCAGACAAATCAGGCTATCTTTATCCCCATTCTCCCCAAGACAGTAATGTCACCTGTTCTTGGTATGCAGGCCACAGATTAATAAATTACTTTGAAACTGAAGACACCATCTTATGCTTAAGGAAAGGTAAGCCATGGAAAAACAGCCTTGTGGCAGACACGATTTTCAAGACACTCGGAAAAGAAGCTATAGGCAAGATGTTTCAAATGGGCTAGCGTAAGTACTGCCACTTTCCTAATAAGGGCTCCAATAAGTGTAAGAACTTGCTAATTTAGATTAATTTTTAGATAAGATGCTGAAAAGAGTAGGCTGGGAACTCCAAGAAATTTTGAATCTTGTAGCATGATAGAGGAATCTTTGTAGTTCATTCTGTGTTGTCACAGCTAGGTTACACACATAAACAAGCTGGTTTTGAAACTGAGCTTCTTCCCTGGCAATATAAGACCTGTGGGATAATTCTGGAAAGAAAAATCCCATAAGCTAATTACCAATAAATAAAACTAATCTGTATTACATTTCACAGCTAATTACACTTATGTGGTCTCTCATACCTATAGTACTACCACAGACCAGGTATTTTAAATTAGGCTTTTGAAATTAAGAAAAAAGAACAAATGACAAAACCAAAATAAAAAAATAAAAAAATAAAAAAAACCAACAAAAAAAAAAAAAACAAACAGAAAAACCAAACTCCCAAACAAATAACAAAAAAATTTCTTCACTTATGTATTTGTTTTTCTAGAAATATTTGCAACAGGCATTAAGGACATTTTCCATTATCATGCTTCTATACATAGAAATGTGGGCACCCAATGGCTTTTCTTTATGAAAGGGTGTACTGTGCAGGTCTGCAGTTACCTCCATAACGTGTCAGAGTCACAAAAGCAGTCTCACCAGGCATGTTCAGATACGTTCAGGTGGTGCAGGTGTGCTGCAGGGGAGTGGTGGCAATCATGAAGAGAGCACTGGAGTCACAAATCTGTTTTAATCTGAAGAGTGAGAGCATTGCCTGCCACTCTCTGGAGAAAGGCTGGTGATGGTTCTCTTTGGAGGGAGGTAGACACTGACCAAAGCAGCTAAATCAACCAGCTGCATGCTAAGATTTTACAAGGATTAACCTGCAGCATCCTAAGGATGCTTTTTCCTGGGACAGATTACAATCTTCCAGTCCCTAGAAATAATGAGCTAAAATTGTGCAGGAGAGAGAGCAAACAAGGGAAAAGTGTACAAACAAATGTTCTGAAGTAAGCTAAGAAACAGTTTTTCAAAGAGATGCTACCCTATGGAAAACAGACTTGGATATTGGAAGAAGGATGCTGTCAGCTTGATCTTTTCCCCTACTTCTTCCCCCCCCCCACCCTTGCGTTTAAGGTAACAGAGTTTTCCCAGAAAATATACCCAGTTATTCCAAGAGTTTCTTTCCAAAGAAAACTAAAGCCATCAAGACTCTAAATGCTGGCTACCTGTTGCATCCCAAAGAAGAATAGTGCTCAGTGAGTAAAGAAGCTGAACAAGTCTTAGTTTTCTGCTTATTAGCAGTATTCTCTGCATGGTGGATCCCTGTCTTAGTTATGTCAGTGAAAATTTGGAGCAAGTTCATTGGTTCAGACAATTTTCATAAACTGTGTAATAATTATCAGCAAAAATTTGCCAAGAGTTGGAGTTGTTTTATACTTTGTTCTAGAATAAAGGCTGAAAATAATACCAAGTGATGTACCTTCATCCTGCATAAGCATAAGAAAGATCAGTAGGAGTTGATCTTGTTGATCAATCAGTAACTAGTTCTGGTATTTCTTAATCCAAAAACCTAACCCTGAAGCTTACAGGAAATCACACTTTCCAGTAAGAAGTGTAGCAATTGATGCACTGAGCGTCATTGTATCCATCTGCCCAGAGCAACAGCCTGGGAAGATCTCAGCTCTGTTACACTAGGCTGGTCCTTTCAGCACTCTGGAGGGGATGATGCAGATTCCACCTCACAGTGTTGTTATCCAAACAGCTTTACTCCCAAACCCTTTTCTGCCCAGTTCTGCCCATGATCTTCCCCTTCCTCTCATCTGACAAGTTCGTGCCATGGAAATAGGTACCAAGAATATACTCCTTTCTTGCATCTTCTTTTTTTGGTGCCTTTTACATTCTCTTTAAGGGGTGTCAAGGAACCCACAATCTGAGTTTTAAGACTTCATCAAACCAAAGCGAAAATAAAATCACATGTGCAAATAGCTAAGCTGTGCTCAACAGTTCTCATTCATTCACAAGTCTCTCTCTAGCCCTCTCCAAACAAAATATTCCTATCCTTTCTACACATTCCTGACCAGCTAGCATGGACATGCATACACATTACCATCTTTTCCTCCACCAGAAAAAAGTCAGACAGTGTTAGAGTGTAACAGAAACTTTTATTCAAATCATTACTTGTTGTATCCCTCTTTTCTTTAACCTTTACAATCAAATCTGACATTTTCACAGGAAGCACCTGAGCCACCATCACGCACCAGCAAGACAACACATGCCTTCCCATTGTGATTAAAATTCTCCTTCTAAAGAAGGACACACACTTACATTACTATCACAACAGTTCACCTAAACATACCTGAACTCCTTCTATTCTTCCCAGCTGAAGTGTCTGTTATAGCATAACCACAGCAACAGCAAGCTTGAAGCAAGTAACTAAAGCTTCCTTGGGGCCTGAGTAAATAGTCTTCAGACTGCCAAACCTGACAAAGTTGAGCTGTGTTTAATTGACACCACGGCAGAGTGGAGGACAGAGGAGAGGAGCTGACCCTGTAAGGTTATAGGCCACTTGCTTGGTTGCTATTATTGGCCTGGGCATCACCTCCTTTTGGGGATTTTACTGGCCTGGCTTTATTAGTCCCCCCTGGAAAAAACCCTGCCCACCCTTTTGGAGGCCAGCACAGATGCATTTTCATTGCCATACTACCTTTGATCTTCCAGTCAGCCATGACAGTGTCTTTTAAGCAGCACTAGCAGGCTGATACATAGGTGACGTGCTTACAGGGATGGGCCAAGTAGTCTGGTTTTCTTATGAGCTGCTTGAAATCTCTTTATTACTGCTCACCATAAATGTCACTTGCAACAGTCAGAACAATGAGGTTTTTTTGCAGATAAAGATATCTTCTTTATGTGTATAAAGGAGCGCAGCAGGGCTATCAAACAGTAAGGCTCAAGGCAAGGCTTAAAGATATGAATAGCAACGTGACTGGAAAATCACATTATGTCTTGGAGAATCTCACCCTGAAACTTAAAATGCTCTGTAAAGGAGTCAAGGCCAGTTTAGAAGGGAGGTGGTGAAAACCCCATCAAACAAGCTATTGAAACTTTTAGTCTGAGCTCAGTGAACCAATTGGTTTCTTCCAGAAAAGATCACTATCACTTTCTTCAAGCTGAGAAATTGGACTTGTCAGTGAGAGACTTTAAATACAAGAGGGTATTTTGTTGCTACAGGATATATCCTGAGCCTATATTCCCACTGAGAACACTCTCCCAGGCAGAATCCTGTCATCTTCAGCAGCTACATCTGGGTACATGTTAGGCAGGTGCATGGAACAGCACTATGTCTTACAGCACACTTCATAGTAAGTGCTGTCACTCTTTCTCTCCTCCTGCTATTTCTTTACAGTTAGGGCTGAGACTTTAAATAGGTCAAGAGTAAAAGGTGGAAGTGGGAACATGGCTTCATATTAGATGACAGAGCATTAATGGACTCATAGGTGTAGATGGGAGCTGAAAAAAATCCTTTTAAAGGTATCTCCACCCATTTTTGACATGCCTTTACAGTCATTCCAGAGTAGCCACAGGCAAAGTAATAAGAACAGCTCAGAGACTGGCTGAGTTTAATGCAACTCTTTACAGCGTGTTGAATCTCATTAAAAATCCCATCATTTAGAAAAAAGTTTACACTTCCTTGGTTGTTACTGTTGTTATTGCTGTTGTTGTTGTTGTCGTTACTGTTCAATTTTTACTTCAGCAGTAGTCTACAGCATGTTTCTATAGAATAATACATAGTCTGACGTAGCTGGCGAATGAAGTTGCTAAGCCACTGTCCATAATATTTGAGAGGTCATGGCAGTCAGGTGAAGTTCCAGATGACTGGAAGAAGGGAAATGTAACCCCCATTTTCAAGAAAGGGAAGGTGGGAAGACTCAGGAAACTACAAACCAGTCAGTCTCACCTC
>NW_009937465.1:0-1049 GCF_000696875.1 Nestor notabilis
GCTGCTGGTCCCTGCCTGCAGTGGCACAAAGCGTCAAAGCAGCAAGAAAAGGACTATGTGCCTTCCGGCACCACCACCTTCAACCGCCTCAGGTCTCAGCGCGGCAACCCCGGGCTTGCAGACGGACCTGAGCGAGGACGGGGCGCTGCCAAATGCTGAAGCACTCGCTGAAAACGTGCAATTTTGTCTTGTAGATCCAGCATTGAAGTCATTAATATAATTATCAAGAGGTTGTATTGGACATGTGAAGTGTTCACTACATTTTCTTTCTCTTTGAATGAGCCAAGCAATGGTATTCTCAATTCTTACTGTTACACACAATAGTTTGGGTTAGAGGGACAATAAAGCTCATCCAGTTCCAAGCCCCTGGCATGGGCAGGAACACCTTCCAGTAGAGCAGATTCCTCCAAGCCCCTGTGTCCAACCTGGCCTTGAACACTGCCACGGATGGGGCAGCCCCAGCTTCTCTGGCCAGCACCCTCACAAAGAAGAACTTCTTCCTTTAATCTAATCTAACTCTACTCTCTTTCAGCTTGAACCCATTCCCCCTTGTCCTATCCCTACATGCCCCTGTAAAAAGTCTCTATTCAGATTTCTATTACAGTAGCTTAAATTCGCAGCAGCATGAAAAAGGCCAGACGTTTACCCCGGCACCACAACAGCCCTCCACCAACAGCCTATATAGTCTGCCTCGCACTCCGTCTCGTATTTGTGATTCATGAGCTCCCAATTCTGGTTTACTTCCAGAATTACATTCGACTTGTACAAACAAGAAGCGCCACAAGCAGCAGAACTTACAGATTTCTGCCTTGCGCTTAAATTTTCTGATACTTAATGATACAGACATTCTAACTAAGGCTTTTTAGCAGCCGTTTTACTGTGGGTGTTCTCTGGTGTTTTAGTAAAGTATGCAAAATTGCTGTTACTTAACAGCTTTGTTGTAGCGTGGCCACCCTTCCCAGGCCTGGCAGGGCTGATACCCCAGCCCGGCCTCAGCACGAGGGGGGTCCTCAGCGGATCAGGATCTAAACAGTCATCCCTCGTCCCCG
>NW_009937466.1:0-9179 GCF_000696875.1 Nestor notabilis
ATTCTATGATTCTATGATTCTATGATTCTATGATTCTATGATTCTATGATTCTATGATTCTATGATTCTATGATTCTATGATTCTATGATTCTATGATTCTATGATTCTATGATTCTATGATTCTATGATTCTATGATTCTATGATTCTATGATTCTATGATTCTATGATTCTATGATTCTATGATTCTATGATTCTATGATTCTATGATTCTATGATTCTATGATTCTATGATTCTATGATTTGAGAACTACCGTTGTCTCACCAGAACTCACTGGCCATCTGGTGTCTTTAATGAACTTGCCAGTAAAAACAAATTTCATCATTACTTGGACTCTCTTATATGTATATTTCTTAGCCTCTAATAAGCTGAGATCTTCTCAATGCCTTGTGATTATCAGTTTTGAATATTTTCATTAATCCAGTTCACATGCCATTTACTCAGCTTCTAGCTTAGTAATACATTCTAAATGATGTATTTTTCCCATGTTTGATCTTTTTCGCCCTTCTGTTCTCACATTGTTCTTTAATTGCTGCCGATTCAGTGACTTCATTTTTAGATTGGAAGTAACGTACTACTTTCAAGATAACTTTGGGCTATTAAAAGAAATATGGCCAAATGTACATAACCACCCCTGAAACTCTTTATAACAGAGCATAAGGAAATACAAATGTCTTGGCATGTTTTGAATTCTTAGACTTTCTAGAAAGTAGGTTGATATGCTAACATTAAATCTTTCTGCTAATCTGAGGGTACTTAGAGTACTGTCATCGATCTGCTCCATGCTGAAATGTTCTTGCACTTTGGGAAAAGGATTATTATTAAAACATTTATGAGATGTTCCACCCTTCACTTTTCCAGAAGTTGTTTCTAATCTTCATTTTTAATATACTTTGGAATTGTGAGTAATCTGTGATTTAAGGTGAGCTATGAACTAAGGCACTGTGCCCTATTTTTTACTGGGTTTGCCAAATAAGGTTGAGAAACTTACTTAAAAAAAAAAAATAAAGAAAAATAAATAAAACTCAACTATTTTTAATTTCAAAATAAGCAGAATATCATCTGCCTGGGAATCATCATTGTTCACTGGCATTGTGCCTGGGAATTAGCTTTGTTCAGATTCAGCTGAATAACATTTCTTGAGAACTAAAACCAACCTATTCCTTTTGCAACAACATCAGGCAGCAGCTCACTGATCAGGAAGAGTGCAAAGGCAAGCTCCTAACAAAGACACTTTTAGGCACTTGAATTAGATAACTGAGACATAAATTTATAGCCTAAAAAATTATACTGCACAAAATTCCATTCCACTTCAGTTCTCCAGTTGCGAATTTTTTTCTCTTACCAGAATCATAGAAGTTACAGGGAGACATGCCATTCACTTCAGTTGGTGTAATTGGACAGCAGCTTAGTCAGTGTATCAACAAATAATAGGAGACAGAAGTGTCTGAGAAAACAAACAAGCATAGTTAAAGAAAAGAATCCAGTGCATTCTGTAGCTCAAAGGTTAAAAGTGTTGGCTTTTTTTAACTCATGAACCAAGAACTACAGAAAACTTCAGTAAATACCAATTCGGATTTTTCAGGAACAGATGTAGCAGGACTGACAGTAAAATTGGCTGTAAGTGGCTAGCCCAGATAAAATTACAACACTATTCTGCTAAGGAACATATTGTATTCTAAGTCAATAAAGAAAATTCCATTGACTGAAATGATAGTTTCAGGCTTCATCTGCATGCATAACTCTAATGGCAAAAGAAGCAGTATCTATACAGAAAAGAATAAACCTATTACTTCACTTGTCAGGACGTTAAATAAGTATCCTCTTTTTTTAGTAAGGTATCATGCCATGCAGAGCTGTATTGAATTTCAGTCTGTTTTATATTTTTACGGGATTCTGCACTGTGTATATATAGCTTTCAGAGCAGTGCAGTTAGCATAGAAGATGCTGTTTGTGTGAAGGTTGCTGTTAAAACAAATACATGAGCAACTAATCTTTAGCAGCATAAGAAGACTGCCAACAGGTAGTTTAAAAATTGTTTACCTAAACAGTAGGAATGTTTCTACCCCTACTGGCTCCTAGCTATTTATTGTTCATGCATTCTTAATGATAACAAAGATACATGAGCTGTAAGACTTATCTCTATTAAGTTGTCCTCTACTCTTCAGTAATACTTATTCTTGTAGCTACCTTCTTTCATGTTACATTTGGTTTATAATCTGCTAAAGGAAAAATGAAAACAACCAAACTATAAATCAGTGAAATAACATATTTACTTCTTTATTTACTAGTCAGTAAATCTAAGCACATTATGTGCAAGAGAAATAAACATTGCCAAAACTTTATATAGGAACACCATTAGGAAAAAGCCTGGTTTGACATTTTGCTCTGCTATTTAGTAATTGGGCTTAATCTATGTAAAATCTGTACTCAAAGCACAAATAATAAAATCTGAAAGTATTTAGGCTGTGTGCTGAGATAACTGTCTATCAAAGTGACCAGAAGTGTCTCATTGCTTTCTTGTATTCTCTGGGCTGTCTTCTATTCATCTGTTTTCTTATACCTAGGGTGTGTATAAGAAATGCCAAGCTCCTTCAGAGAAAGGACATCTCTTCTGAGCTCATACAGCACCTAACATATCGGGGGCCCAGGGTCTAGGAGAAGAGCTCCCAGGTGCTATAAATATGAAAAGAACAGCCAAAACAGGGGAACTTCATGAAGTGCCATCACCATTTCATTTCGCAGAGGTTTAGCTAATTTGAGAAACTACATCTCATGGTGCACTTTGCATAATTGCCTTTCTCATGAACTGCTTCTTCCACCACTGGTCACATCCCTGGCTAACTTTATAATTAATGTTTCTTTCTGCTGACAACCAGGACAGGCTTAGCAAATTCCTTGCTGTCTATAGACAGTAATTTGAAAACTACTGATCATTACATTTCCTGCTAGTAGGGAAAAAATCTGTATGCAGCCTTTGAATTGTAGGCACCAAGATATATTTGAAAGACAGAGGTATAAATAGTTGGCTTTGTCCAGAAAATACATATATTTGTATCAATGGGTTACTTTTTCATTGAAAATGAAAATTCTTGATAGGGAATTCAAATTCCTTTAAAAAAAAAAAAAAAGTCCTCAGGGGAAAATGCCTATTTTTTACTTTTTTTAATCACGTGAAGTCTTCTTTTTCCAACACTCACATCAAATCTTTCTGAGCACTTCCACTTACAGATTATTAATATGTTTATCATGCTATGATTCTCTTAGCTTTAAGTAATCTTGAGTAAATACTGAATTCTCAGTAGATTCTAATGGAAGTTAACTACTTCTAAGGTAGACTAAGCTTTATAAAGGTAGTACGTTAAAATGCAGAATATTACCATTCCTATGTGAGGAGGAAGGAAGCAAGTAGTAAAATTTTGTAAAAGCCATGGTAAGGGATTTCTGAGTCAGCTGGGTTTCATTTACAATGTGAGTGATATTTATAATTCAAATGATTATTCCTTAAACTTTTTGAATTTAATTTTGTTGCTTCTCTGCTTTTCATGCATCACTTAATTGCTTTTTAGAGAAAAATAGTCAATGTTAAAAAACGTATTTCAGGACTAATGAAAATATAATTCCATAATTCCATAAAGATTGATTAAAATTTTGGGAAATATTCCAAGCTGAAAGTAATAGATTTGGAGGATGAGTCTCCACTTTAATGGAGAATACCACTGCAGTCAGGGCCTTATTACTACCAGAAGCCTTGAATACCCACAGCTCCAGCTGAAGTTTCAATACCTCCAAATATCAGGCCCATAACCAGCTTCTTCCTTCTCCAGCTCTGCAGTATCACTCAGAAAAGTTTTGCTGATCTTACTGAGAAATATGATCAATGGGAAGCCAGTCACACCTTTTTGGGAACAGATGCTGCAGAGGAAATGAAATACAGATAAGCGGAGTATACCGCCTCCTGATTTGAATAATATAGTTCACATCCATTCTTCAGAGGAATTTAAACCATTCTTTTTTTCACTTAGTGATGTGATACTGTTAAGAATGTTTATACCACTCAAGACCTGTCACACAGACTACTACCTTTTCTGCATATGGTGATTGGCACTACAGAAGACCAACTCCTCATAGCAAAGGAGAAGTTTTCAAACTCCAGATTGTTAGAGAGTGTCTCAAAACCTACCTCATGAGGTTCTCTCTTTGTTCTAGCACTTCCTTTTACTGTTTACTCTCATAATCCTGACTATTTTTTGTGTCTGTATCTGTTTAATTATTTTTTTTAATCACTTAAATTACTTTTTAAAGGAAAATCACGGTACTGGAGGTAGTGAGGATATTATACCAGTTCTGGGAGGGAGAAGACCACCTCCAATGGCAGACAGGAATGTGGGGGTCAGAGCTATCCACAATCACTCCCAATGTTTCCTTCCTCAGGACTCCCAGACCCTCAGGCCAGAGCTCCAGTCCCCCATCTATACATCCCTCCCAACTACAGGAAAGACCTTTCCGTATTCCTAACAGCCTTGATTTCTCCCCACCCATGATCCAAATCTCCACCTGCCCACACCCACACCCTTGCTTGCTGCTTCGGCTTCCCATGTCAGAGCTCAGGAGATGGTCAGGGCTCCAGCAAGGACCGTCAAAGGAGCTTTGGAGCAAAACCCTCACTGTGCTTCTCCCAGTTACTGAAACCTCAGAAATCTACTTATTGACCATCACGTACCTTCTGCTCCAGACCATTCCCTCCCTTCATCCTTTTTTGCAAGTGTGTGCTCTTTCATATAACAAAAATCTACCCAATGGGCACTTTGAAGGCAGAAAAATGGCATATACTTGGAAAAAAACAGAGGTAAGGCTCCTTATTCTTGTAGAACTTACAGGAATACCTTTGTAAGTCCCGTAGATCAATTTCACAAAGTCTGGAAAAGTATTTCCTTTGCAAGTTTTAAATTTGCTATATTTCAGAAAAACACCTCTTAGTTCTTTTTTTACGAGGTAGTGAGAGCAGAATTTCTTTATCTGTCATCTCTAAACTTTTATTTTGTTTTCTCTCCTTGTCCCTTGCACAGGTCTTCCTAAAATAGACATGTCTCATCCTTTCAGCATTGTCATTAGAGAGATTTTCAAATACCTAATCATTCTCTGACCTTTTTCTGATTGCCCTTTAATTTATCAATATCCTTCCTAAGACAGGATAACAGGACCTCGTGCAGTAGTTCATGTGGCAATCATAGTATATATCCACTTTTATTCTTTATTCACCTTACTTCTTTGTTTGCTTTTGTCACTAAAAGCACTGTCACCAATCCTCATTAGGCTGTCCACAAAGTTATGCAGATACTTCTCTGAGTTCACAAGAACAGTGGCCAGGTACAGTGAGAAGGAGTTTAAGGTGTCTGACTATGATTTCAAAGTGCTTCTCTGCAGCTGTGCCAAAGACAGCATGGAACTGTCCACTAAAAGCAAAGGGTCAGCATGGCTGGGCTGAGATCCGGGTGGTCTCTGGCCCCTTACTGCGAGCCACTATGCAGTTGTTCTCTTTCTCTTAAGTGTATATTCCTTATCATTCCATGTCCTTGCATTCACTTCATTACGTGGTTTATAACTCTGAACTATATTAAATAACTGCAGATTTGACTAATGACCAAATCTCTCCCCCTTTCTATAGAACTTAAATTCCTTACATATAAACTTTCAGGCACCAAGCTGCTAACCTTGTGTCATGGTAGAAGTGGAAAAAAGGTGAGAGGTTAACATAAAAAAGAGTATAAGTTCACTCTGAAGTATCTAACCATGCACGGTTTTAGTTATTCTGATGGTAACACTTTGATGACTATTATATTCTCTGCCTCTGAAAGATTATCTTTGACAGGAGAAGGCATGAAATCAGATAAAAACAGATAGTGGCTGATCAGGATGACCTAATTTAGCTGGGGATTTTCCACTGTCTTTTAATGGGACCTGATTACATTCAGTCTCAATTAGTATTTTATCCCCAGAAAGAACCCATCCAAACCCATGATATCACAAACTGTACCCAGTCTTGACAACTGGATGTCCTTGGTTAAAAAACACATACTCAAATGAAGGAAGATGTTATTAGAAGAAAATATTTTAGTACATGGTTTGTAGGATTAGCTCTGAATAACGTCCTTGACTAAGATTGATAATATTCTTTTTGGCGTGAGGAGAAAGAATGCTGTACAGCCCTCACCAAAGAAAGAGATTGATGCAGGAGGAAAGCTTCACACAAATTATTTATCAGACCCACCACTAAAAGAAAACCAAGAAAAGGCTCTACAAGAATGGGCAAAAAAGCAGCCACCACCAAGGGAGAGACAATATGCCATCTTCTTATCATGAAAGGAAAAAAAGAAAAAAGCAGGCAAAGAGATAACAGGAGTTAAGTACATCACCTGGCACAAGAGAACACAAAAAATGACCAGCTGATTAGGCCATAGAAATTTATTGTTGCCATGGGAAAGGTGAATGCCCTCTGCCCTGTTCTTTCTCCCAGAGAGGCATGCAAGGAAAAATTCCTGTGAAAACATAAGACCCATGGTGATGCCTTTCTGCTGTTATATTTGAAGTTTATTTGAAGTACCTCAGATATAGACACTATTTAGTACAATAAAATGAGTCATGATGGACCACATTTGAAACCCTGCTTTTTCTTGAAAAGCATCTGTCTATTTGTGTAATATAATGGCCTTTGGGTTAAACTCACAAGAGCAATCATATTGTCCTAGAGGTACATGGATAACCAGTCCAATTTATAGAACAGTATGAAGTCACTCAATACTGACCCTATATTGACCTAGAGGAATCCAAAGAAAAAAAAAAAAAAAGAAACCCCTCCTCCTGCTCCAAACTCCAAGCTCAGATGCTGAGCACTCACCTGTGAAACAAGGTGTGAACAAATATCTTGTCTGTTCCAAACCTCTGACAATAGGCACAAATGACTAAAAATAGATTTTCTCTGCACCTTCCTTACATGTTCATTACATATTCTACAGTTCAGAAGCCAGTTCTTACAGATGCTTAATGTCACAATATTCTGGCTGTTTCTCAGGAGTAATTAAGACCTAGTTCTCCCTTAACTCTTGGCTTCTTGAAGGTAGAGGTGCCTTTGATCATAGATGAGTAAGAAATTGAAGATGGAAAAGTATGTCCATAGAAGAGGTGTGGGATATTGATTTGTAGTCTCTTGGGCTCCAGCTCTATTAGTCCAGCTGAAGTTGTGCTATTGGGGTTATTATTTAAGGAGTAGCAGAGAAAAAGAGGTATTAAAACAAATACAAATAAGAAATAAACTTCTAATTCCTTCCCTTTCCAAAACCCTTCCTATTTTTGAAAAGAATCAAATTTCATGAGAATAAAATGGCTCACTGAAATTAATATACAGCATTTTGTTTTGCCTTGTATGTATGAATTGCTTTCATTTACAGTTTAATTTGTTAGGAAAAGAGTCCTGATAGAGCCTTACTAGAGGAAAATCCATTCTTGCACTCACTCATTGCATTATTATATACCAATGTGAACACAAAATATCTGAAGAATGCTTTAGGGGGATACAAGCTTCATTAGAAAGATAATCCACTGCAATATGATAAAACATAAGGTAGCTATTCACTCTACCATGGCACAGATGAGGACTTTATTTTAAACCCATAGCAGATTGAATTTTTGCATGATGTTTTCTTTAAACTGTCTTGCTTAATCTAGAAATACATTAAAATACTCATCTGCCAGCTGTGCTGATTTCAGCTGTAGCAAACTGATGATTAGTATCCTCCTGACATTATTTTCTTCACATGGAATAAAAAATGAGTGCCACAGGATTACAGAAGAAGAAATAATATAAAGCCCATTATGTTGTCTTTTGTTTTTTATCTTACCCTTGAATTATTTTCATAATTAACAGGTCTGCTACAATGAAGCAGGTTTGCCAATATCTCTTTTGCAGAAATGTAAAAAGCCATGTTTGCCAAGGGTTTTTTTTTAAAAAAAAAAGCCACTAACATTTCAACCTCACTAATGTGTAGAAATGCTTTCCACAGCCACCTAAAATGTGTGTATTCGGTGTGAAGGCTTGTGATGATCTGTGATACATTGAAGGTCAAATCCAGCCCACTGACTTCAGAAGAAGACAAGCATTTTTGTCTATGTCTGTTCTTCATTCTCAGCCTCCAAGGTCATCTCAAGAACTCCCTTTATCAGCTGAAGAACTAGACTTTATGTTTAAAATGTATCTTTATGTTTAAAGATACATTTTAACCTGACATATTGTTGACAAGTGCAAAGTAGTCAATCCACTAGGATGTTTTCTTTTCCTTTGATATAGATGACAGAAGAATCAAAACCATTGAACCAAGTGCATGCAAAAAATCTTTTTTCCCATATAATTTTTAAGCATATACTGCATACAATCTTCGAGCCTAGGTACAAAATAGAAATCTCATGTTTATAGGATACCAAAATCCCTTAGTCCAGTTAAGCTACATCTATGTTAGCAAGCAGCACAGGCCAGCAGAAGTGGCTCTGTAAAGTGAAATAGCTAGTGAAGACCTGACATCCTCCCTGCTCATATTGCGTATTTTTTCTACATCAGACTAGCTATGTTCTGTTTGCACAGACTGACTGCCAGCTTTCCTGGAGTGTACCTTCCAGTTAAGTTCCACACAAAGGAAATCCAGTTCATGTGCTCTGACACTGCTCCACAGTTCAAACCAAAGCACAGTATGGGAGTACAATTTAGAGGCTCACTGCATTCAGTGGATGACCTACAGGTACCCTGTAAGTCTTGATCCCTCCCTCAAAGCTAGAACCTCCTGAAGTGCTGCTCTATGCATATTTCTGAAGCCTGGTCCTCAGCCATAATCGACTACACTGAATTGCCCTTTTATTCTTATCACATTGGGTGGCACTACAAGAAAACAAGTTATTGCGGCCAAGCCCATCAGGATTAGGTTTCTACCAAACCAGATTACAGAACTGATTTTATCCCGCCAGTCACTTTTACTTTTCACTTCAGAATGGGTGGGTGGGCTTCATATATTTTATGGTAAAAATTACTAATCCCATCTGAGACCTCAGGGACAAATGAATTCCTGATATGGCTTCTTTTGTCTTAGAGACACTATAGGTTGAAGTCCTCCACTCCCTGCCACAGCCCCTCC
>NW_009937466.1:9194-12572 GCF_000696875.1 Nestor notabilis
CCCCGCCTTTACACAGTTTTTGCTCAGTACAGTGATAGGGCACATATATGTCCACCATCACTGACTTTCAGCAGCTGCCAGAAGGAATTTGCAGTGAGTAGATTCTCCACGACTATTTTGTCCTTGGCCATTTTGCTGAGGCATTAGGGACTCTGACAGCAGTTTTGCAACCTGGGCATTTCTCTGTTTGATCGTTGTCCATTGAATCTCCTCACATATAATCAAAAAGCCATCAAGCAATGGTATTTTACTTACTTTACTCCTTCACCTAAGGGCAGATCTGAGTCAGTGACCTTGGGATGAAGGGCTCTATATTTCAGCATTGTGGTCCCCAAGAGATGCTTTAACTGAGACTGCCAAAATACCTAAAGATACAATGCATCTAGGCAATCGCGGAACAAACATCATTTTAACAGCAAAGTGACACTACTCTGGCTTACCCACACAGATCAACTCTACTTTTAAAGACAGAAATGTGATCTTCACCCAGATTACTGCAAATACTCCTCTTGATGTTATCTTTGTCCTCTATAAAGTCCACCCCAAATCTTTTCCAAATACAGGCATGTGGAAAAAACTGATTTCTCACCTCTGATTTCAAATAAGACATAAACCCCCCATGGCTTAGAATAGGCTGTCATTTTTTCTTTTAGATGTGATCACTCCAGCTGTGAGACTAGGGCTAGTTGATAACTCTCCTCACTTCACTCCAAAGGAAGAATACCAAACATAACAGAGAGGTGCTTTTGTGTTTCATCAGTCTGCAAACTGGCAAATAGATTTAAATCTATTAGCACAATCTCTACTTTTCTACCACTAATCTGGGGGCAATGTCACTGTCATCTAGAGCAATCACAGATAATCTGCAAAAGGCAGTCTGTTTGTGGCACTAAGGACAGGAGAAGGAATAGAGAAGCAGTCTACAGAGCAAAAAAGTCAGTGTCTCAGAGAACATAAATGCTTAGCTTCCAAAATCCTAGAAGTGAAAGAGAAGAGCTGTCTTTAGCCATTTATACCTCTTAGAGGAGCAATAGGAAACCAGTCTTGGTCTGAAATGTGAGGCGAAAAAGAGAGAAACTATAAGGCAAGTGAAAGAATAATGTCACAAGCAACTGAATATCTGAAATACATTCTAGGTACATGACAGGGATACCAGGAATAAAGAGGGATAAATCAAAGGCTTAACTAGTTGGTATGACTCCTAGTGGAACATAGTAAGCATACAAGGAAACAACTTGAGAGAGGTGAGAAGTACCTGAGATGCAGTGGTAGAGGGATTATTTATTAGGAACACTTTCTGAATTTCAGAAAAAAAACATTCAATGAATGACAGTTTTAATAAGAAGGGACAGCAGTTGTGACAATGTTTCCACTGCTAAATCAATGACAGGCTGTTGGATATGGTTGTTTAGAGACAAATCTAAGGACAACACAAGAGAGGTAGCTTGTTGGTGATTGGTGTCTGACTTTGCTTCCTTTATTTTGGAAAACTTAGACCGTAGGGCCCAAAATGTTTTCTGCATGTGCAGCAGTCTCTGAATCACAGCACTTACCTTGGAGAGTTGATGAAGGATTGTAGAATTCCCTGAAGATAAAATGAGGGCAATCACAATGTTACACTTCAAAAATAGGAAAATATCTACTTGGGAGGGTACAAACCAGAAACCAGATTGTTCTTCCTTGAAAAATTCTTGGACAATTTAGTAAAAATCCTTTCTAAGGCAGAAGAGAATAAGATGGTGATAAAAAACTGAAAACATGTATTTATCAAGAACAAATCATGTCAAGTCATTCTAATTTCTTTCTTTGATTACTGGCCTAGCTGGTTAAGAGAAAAGTCACAGCTAAGATACATTTGGACTTTAGTAAGGCTTTTTTAATACCTAGAATAAATTTTTAATATCTAGAATAAATTCTAATGTTCTAGTATACAAACCAGAGAATTGAAATCTAGATGAAATCACATTCAGGTGAGCTGAAAAAACCATAAAGAACATGACCAATGAGGGAAGATTAAGATCAGTTTTGTCTAAGAAAAAATGTCAAAAATTGGGGTTTTTTTATATATGGGCATATCTGTTAATGTATATATGAGAGCATATATATGAAAAGTGAGACAAAAATCTTGAATATAAGAGATTGGAGCTTAATATTGGAAAAAATATTTTCCATTTTAAGAAAAGTTGAAACACCATAAGGGATTGCCTGCTTCCTTTGGGAATGTAATACTTCTATTCAGAGAAAAAGTTTTCCTTCATTTACTTTGAATAAATGATGACAGAAACAACTCAAAGATGTCCTGTTGCCTTCAAACAGTGTTTGCTTCTTAGATCAACCAAAAGCCTGCCAAAATTTGAGAGTTATACACTTAACACAGGACTTACAGAGACAACTAATCTTTAAGCCCAAAATTTATGAGAAAAAAGTTCCTTGTTCAGCAGCTACCTACCCTTGAGCTCATATGGAGCTCCGTGTTTGGTCTGAAAATTACATATATATAGTTCTGCTTTTATGATTGCTCAGAACTACTCTGCCAGAGCTGCAAGGCATATATGACCCTGTGGGACACAGAACAAAGCCTAAATATCCAGAAGGTACAGACTTCACCACATACCAAATGCACAATGAAGAAATTTCAGGAAAAAAAAAAAAAGGCAACCAAACATCCTATGCATTGTACCACACTCTGATGCTTTTGATACTTAACAAGTATGTCCCTGAGGGGGCTCCTGTAACCCTCTTACAGAAGCTGCTCTAACCATCACATTTGAGACTGAGCCTAAGCCAGGTGTGGTGCTCATGGAAAGTGAATATCCACTCATCTCTATATATGTTACATCCAGAATAAAGCTGGGGCCTGACTTATGTAGTGAAAAGTCTGTATTGTCCCATACCTTTCTGAGGAGGCACAGCTTTAGAGTAAGCCTGTAATACCTTTCACTGTGATCTTTTTGTTTAGGTGACAGAGTAAAGGTTGGCATGGAAAGCCACTCCTGATTTTCTAGCAGAATAAATTTTCCCTTTACTCCATCACACAGCACAACCAGGTCTCAGAATGCAGTGTCCTAAGTTTTGTTAGACCTTACAAGCATTTCTCAAACTGATGGCATTCTTAATGACTAAAAGTGAGTGGAACTAACAGCATGTCAATACAGCGATTTAGCATATTCATTGAACTACTCTGTGTGCACAATGTCTCTGGTTTTCTGTTGAGGAGGAAGAAATATTGAACAGGAGAGAATCCAGAAAGTAGTCAGTTAAAGAAAAGAGCATATTACCAATATGCCTATTTATTAATTAATCTATATGCCTATTTAATATTACCTATTTCAGCATCAGCAGCTTTTTGAAGTATTGTCCTGGGTTCAGCTACAGCAG
>NW_009937467.1:0-10932 GCF_000696875.1 Nestor notabilis
CCTCCCGGTGCTGTGGGGAGCCCCGCGCTCCCGCCAGGCGCACACGGGCGGGCAATGGGGTTCCCGCTCGGCGAAGGCGGCGAAGGGCTGCTAGTCAGTGTGGACAGCCTGTTTTGTTTGTGTTCCATCCCCCCCTGAGAATCCTATGTATTTGTATTAACCCTTAAAAACCAGCAACAGAAGAAATCTGGAAATCAACTCGGAGTTTCAGCAAGAAGCATGCAAGTTTCTCGCTGTGTTGTGTGTGATACAGCATACACGCATTTGCTTGCCTAACCAGCTTGTTAGTGGCATATATTAGCTGTTTCAGAGCTTTTTTATTCTCAACAGCATGTTTTAAACTTTCTATAACATTCTACTGATACAAGGTCCAGTTTTAAAAGCAAATCAAAGTTTAGTCAAAATAACTTGAGTCTATTAAATAATTTCTGCCAAATCTGCCCTTTTTCTCCCCCTTTCCCCTCACTGGGAGGGAAAAGTGAATTCAGGAACAGGTGCTCCCAAAAGGGATAAGAAGTATTTTTATGAATACCTTATGAAATATGTATGCGTACATATGCACTTTGTTCATGGTAGCTTTGTAGATGAGATCCAACTAGCATTCCGTTATTGCCTGGTAGTTGGTTTCGCCTCTCTCCTTTCATTTAAGGGAAACAGTTTTGTGGAAAACAGAATAATTAGTCTGCTCCTGGAACCTAACATCGTATTTTTGGTTTTTTTTTTTTTTTTTTCCCCTGGAGATCAGTCTTCAAACATTCTCAGCTTTAAGTGCTTTGTAGGACTCTGCTTCCATTTATAGCAGAACAGTATGGGAAAAGAGCTAGTGCCCTTTGCCTGTCATTTTCATACATTCCTGCACTGCTGATGGAGCTTGAACTGCTTCAGGGAATGTATGAATTTGAAAAGAAATGAGTCAGTAATGCATGTTGTGTTTCTCCACAGCAGAACTGGGTTAATAGTTAAAGTAAATGCTGGTGTGAGTTTGACAGATAAAATTCTGTTTACTTTCGATAGTGTAGTATGTACCTCTTCTTGAAAGTCATGGCTTGGTTTTACTATCTACTGACCTGTTCTAAGGACTGTGTTTATGAAGGTAGTTGATAGCACACACTGGGGGAGAAAAGATGGTTTAATTTCTACATGTGTCATTAATGCATCTCATCAGTTAAGAGTGTTGCATAAATCTTGTACTCTTTTCTGTGAAGATTCAATAGCGTGGTAACTTATACATGTTCCTAAGTCTCCCGTAGCTTTCATTACCGCAGCAGGAAAGGGCAGGGTTTCAACTACTCCTTTAAGTACCTAATTTTTACTTTCCTATTGAGTCTTAAAATGTGAACATGTCCATATTCTGGTGTTCAGTCACCAGCAACCTGCAGCTGAAGGCTTTCTCTAATGCTTTGGATCTTGTACTAAAGGTAGCATTTTCTCTTTTTTCATGGTAACTAGCAGTGACTTCTGTTTGCTTTAAGGTTGCTTTGGGTGCTAAATACTGATTTGTAAGTTTGCGTTCAGTAAATTGACAATTAGGGAAAATGGGACACATGCACTAGAAAAGAGCATTTCTAGTGCTTCCGTAGTATTTTTCTCTTGTTGAAACTTCTTGTGGGCCTCTTGTTCTGTTTGGATGCAGTTGGGGTGGATGCGTGCTATTTTATCCACTAGAAGGAACCAAATTCACATGTGTTGGCTGGACTTTATTCACAGTAATTGATTAATTACGTTAATAACATTATTTTTTTACGGTATGAGAGTACAGAACATGCCAAGATTTTGTCATCTCGACCTCCAATCGAATGCAATAACACTTATTTGCTTGAGAAAAATGTGAGATGGGCTACATAGATCACGACATGTCTGGTTCTTAAAAATACTGTGAGGCTAAATCACCATTTCTTTTAAAAATATGAAAATTATGAAGATATTCTAAGCAAAGTCAAAGTTCTGGAATTCAGTAACTATCAATTTATAGGCATTTGGTTGCAGCTTCTGTTTTTAGCAGTAGCAACGTGATGATTGCTATACTTATTATCTTAGATGTTCACATATCTGTGCATAGGCATAAATAATCATGCCAATAATAGCCTGCATGGTTTTATTGGTTAGATAATTATTTTAAAGATCAAAACCTTAATGCAGCTAGTCAAGATGAAGCATGTTTATAATTAACCTAGAATTCTCTAAACTATACCCTTTAGAAATGCCATTTCTAGCTCCAAAAGTGAAAGCTTCTTATTTATATGCTTACATTTTAAAAGGTACTTTCTCAAATACCATGTAGAGCTATGTGAAATCCTCTGCTCCTCACCAACCACTGTACAAGTTACAACCTTTCAGTGGGTCTCTGTGAGTGCAATTTCTAAAGGAAATGGATGTGGAGGAGGGAACAGAGGGGGCTCAATCTTCTCAATAGCACTGGTGACCAGCGTGGAATATATCGAGTTGCTCGCTTGCATTCTCCTCATTTTGTAAGATGATTTTGTTCTGACTTTGGATCAAAATTTTTATTTAATTAAGAAAAAAAAAAATCCTGTTCAAACAGTCTCCTAATTGTTCCCTCATTCAGATATAATGCAGTTTAAATGCACAGTTAGAGCCCTCTGCTTTTCTGTGTATTGTACCTCATAATATTAAATTTTTATCCTTTGAAAGTTCTACGTTGACATAAAAGTAGTGTATTACTAGTTATAAAATCATTGCAGGGGTTTTGTTGCTACTTCTAGTGAGAGAATCAAATCATAGCTATTCCTATTTTATATCTTGCTGTGCATATCTTATTTCAAAATAACTTCTTCATGATACGCTGCTCTCTTTTTAGTTTTCTTATGAATTAGGTAAAACCTGTGTGCAAAATAGTTCAAGGTACCATCTCCCGTAGCTGGAAAGGGGAAACTGTATTGGCTGAAATAATGTATAGAAGCCATCTGCATAGTTTAATTGAAATAATATTCGGTGATCTAAGGGATGGAAATTGTTCTTTTTCTTTAAGTATCTGAAATAAAACTAGGATGTAAACCAGCTGTCTTGGCCTATGGAAATCAAGGTTCTGCCAGTCTGTTTCTTTTCTTCATTTTCTACTTCTATCTTCCTTTATTATCTTTGGATCCCAAGGAGTCTTTCTTATTTTCTAACTGGTTTTGTCTGCAACAAGGAGCTAAGTTGGTGGGTTTGAATAGACTTTGGATAGAGTGAAAAATCTTTGATCTATGGCTATGACTGCTTCCAAATGATTTGCTTGCTGGGACTGGACACTGTCCATGCCCTTTCACTTCACTATCAGATAGGCACACAAAAAGGACTTGACATGCTACCAGATGCATAGTTAATCATTGCATTAGGTCTGTAAAGAGGTCCATCTAGACTCAATTAGGTCTACCATTTTTAGCTAGTGTTTGCTCTGTATTTTGTTTGGCGTGCAATATTAATTCTAGCTGCTTTCTGCTTACTTAAAAGTTTTTTAATGCAGTTCTTTTATTTTCAAGGAGTCTTTTCTGCATTTGTTCCATTTTATGTATATTTAGAACAACTGAGTGTTACAATATAACAAATACTGTTGTAGTTTAACATACTATCTGAAGCTTTAGTTAGTGTGTTTTTTGGTGGGGTTTTTTTTTCCTGTCTTTTTGCAATTCAGCCATTTTCCTTTCTCAATACTGATTTCTGAAAGTATATTTGAAATAAGCTAAATGCAGTGACTGGCATCTATTGAGGAGGTGTTCAGAAGAAAAGCTTATGACAGTATCTAGAAGTTTGGAACCAAATCTTAAACCTTAAAAAGGAAATGGCAGCAGTTTTGCTATCACATATTTATGTAAGAGCTCATTCTTATATCTGGCAGTGCATGCTTTTGTCTAAGAAGGATATTAAGGCTGCAAGAGTTAAAAAGGTTCAGCTGTAGGGTAAAAAGCTTTAGGTAAATTATTGCTCTGAATCTTGCCTGGGATTTCCAGGAGTAGTTTGTATGTTTACATTAAAAGTTCTTAACTGTATGCACTGAATAAAGTCCACTGAAAATTCCTAGCATTCTCAGACTTTAAAAAAGTAATAATAATTGTAGTTTGTAGAGATAGCCAGTCCTTTCACAGTATGAAGAAGCTGGAGTGTTCCAATGGTATAAATTGTTTTGATCAGAAATGTTGTCTATATTTCCTAGTAATGCTTATATTGAGGATGGCAGGGCTATGGAAGAAGGAGGACATAAAACCGACATTGCTTGAAAATTGCGATGTAAGAAAGGAGCACTAATCAGAGTATTTAAAAAATATTTTCGTTTGTTTTTAATCTATGTAATTATTTTGGAGGAAAGAAGGAGCAAGGCATTCAGCTATTAAGTTGTTTTGTTTTGTTTTTTTTTTTAAATCTGTATATAGTTACTAAAGCTATTGTTCAACTTCAGGATATAGTTCAGCCTTTACTTTAGGTCTGAGATTTCTTGCTTTAGTTCTTTGCTTCATGGCTGTCAATATTCTTTGAAGGAGGGCAGATGCATTAAAATGTAACATTTATCATTTGGTTGTAGTCACAGGGATATTCAGAAGTTGCTAATGGACTTCCAAGACACAGGATGTATGAGTGAATGCTACTCAGCTAGGGCTCTCTGGGGATTTTTAAATTATTTATACCTACCTGCTGCTCCAAAGTACAGGTGTGTGTATGTGTGCATAATCCAGTAATGATTAGTATTCGTGCATATAAATATGCAATGGAGAATAAGCCTAATATGAGAGCCCTTAAGTGGTATAGGCAGGTAGCTTTTCCCCATTCATCATCTTATCCTGGAAGTTCGTTCTAACTGGCATCTGAGTGCCAGTATGCCTATGAAGGGGAATTGTTTATATGTACTTTGGGGGTTTCCAGAGTGAGAACTTGAAAGAAAGTGGGACTTGAAATGTGCGGTCATTTGCGAATTTATGTTTTATCTCCCTTCACTTGAAAATTTATGAGGAGAGTGACTTAGGGTGCTTGCGTTGCGTGTTCCAGGGCTTGCCCCCACTGATAACACCCTTGTTGGCGTGAAAGTGCAATGCAAATTATGACAGTTACAACCTTCTGTTTTGTTTAACCTGTCAGTGGATTTCCTGGCTCAGTGCTGAGGGCAATGGCGTGTTCAGCTAGTTCCATATTCACCTAAACTTAAAAGGTCAGGTTTCTACAGGCAAGCCTAGTCAAAGCCTAATTGATGAGGAGGGCAGGGGGACAGAATTTACTGTTCTGTTGGCTAGTTTCATATCGTTAGGTTGTCCTGAAAGCATCAGGCAGTCACAGCCCCTTTCATGTAAGTGCTGACCCTAGACAGGAGCTGACAATCAAAGGAGGCAGCCACAGGAACCAGCGCAAGTAGGCTATTGATTTTTCAGTTAGGTCTAAGTAGTTCGTAGTATGGGTAATGGGTGACAAAGGCAGGTATGTCATTATCAATGAGCTCCAGAACAGTAGCGACAGCCCCCTCTCATATTTCCTTCAGCCCTGACAGTATGCATCCAGCAGTGGTCAATAAATCGCCCAACCTTTTACTGACAAGTGACTTGAGGTGGGGGTGGGAGTCAAAGAGCTAAACTTCTGTACTTGAACTTGACATGGATGTGGAGCAAGGATCTCGGCATCCGCGTTCCCGGCTTGTCAAGCAAAGAGCTGAGGAGAACATAGAGAACAAAACAACAGTAGATGTGCGGCCAGGGAAGCTTAACTTTATTTATGCCCTCTAGAAAGTCACATTTTTTTTCTTGAGATCAAGTAGAATAGCTTAGAACACCAGCTTTATATATAAACATGGTCTGGTTCAGTAGTTAATTTAGGTTACCATGGCAGGGTTTTGTTTTCACTTTAGTATTGCTCTGCATTTAATCAAGGTTATACTGCCATAGCAGTACAACAATCACAGTCTGCCATTCAAAATCCGCTTTTAATTCCTAGTTTCCTCTTCTTAAATTTCATATATGGACACTATTTAAAGATATTGAAGCTTTCTTATAAATTCAAAGTGCTAGCCATAGAGTTTCTGTTCTGACTACCAATGCTGTTTTGGGTCAGTAGTGGAGTACTAATACTTTAGGAAGCTGAATAAAGATTTTATTACTTGGATTTTACTAGCTGTGGTTTCTGAATTTAATAGGGGTAGATCCAAATTTTAGCTTTACACTTAATTAAATTCTGAAAGATATTGGGAGAACATAAAAATTGTAATAAGTGGTGGGTTGTTTTGTTGTTTTGGGTTGGTTGTTGGTTTTTTTAATATATATATATACTTCTATGGAAAATCAGTTAAATGAACTCAAGTACCTAAATCTGAATCTCCTGAAGTTTTCTAATGTTGTTACTTTATTTGAGGGATGTAAGTTATCTGCATTTTTTCAGAAGTTGGAATTCGGTCAGGTTTTATGCTGTGCACAGATGTTAACAAAATACCATATGCTTATAATTAAAAAAAAAATCTTTAGACAAATTGAAATAAAGCAGAAGAGTAAATGTTTTGAAAAACTTCCTTAAAATAACTCATTGCTATGGTATCCTGTTCAACAATGTTTGTAATGTTACACAGAGCAGGAATCTGAGACTCTGTATGTTGAATAGCTGCAAAGTGTCATACATGACTGAAACTTTTTCATCTGCCTGCAGCAGCGAAAGCCATTTTCTTCGTGGCTGGCTTTTTAACTGCAAGACCAATGTTGACACAGACTCAAGAAGTGAGGTTGAAATTCATCACTGGATTACAAAATACTTTGATAAATATTTGTATAAGCTAAAAAACCTGAGGACCATATATTTGAAGCAGTTATAAAATTAATTGGTTATAAAAATCTATGTAGATATTGTTACATTACCTATTGAACAGTGCTTTGGAAGAGGGGCTGGCTAGCTGTCTTCCAGAAGAAAAAAAAATTCTGTTAGTTGGATTGAAGGTGTGCTGGGTTGTTTGAGGCATTCGGTATTTAATGGGAGTTTTTCCTCTGTCAGCAGCCCCTTGTTTACCATATCTTGCAGGGCCGTTTTTTTTCCCCCCATTAAACTAGGTAGAAAGTACAGCCAGGCAGTCTGAATCTTATCTTTTCGTATAAACAGGTAAAACATCTTTTACTATATTTTTAGTGCTGCTGGCATGTCGTGTTATTGCAGAAAGGTAGAAAGAAGCTGCAGAAAGGTGACAAATTAAATTTTCATGAAAGAAAAGCCTAATCAGCAGTGACAGGGTAAGAGAAAGATGATTGCCACTTGGTCATTGTGGAGAGGCACTTAGACTTGGTGTCAGTGCTTCTGTTAATGATGACTAATGTCTTTCTTGGAGAAAACGCATGCTCAAACATGCTACAGTCCAGGAAAAGAACGAAGGATAGGCACTATTGAAGAAAAAGGATGTGAATCCTAAAACAAAAGCTTGGGTCTTCAGATGAAAAGGCTATAGTGTTTCTGCAGTGCTAGAAAGCACAACTGTAGAACTGTTCTTGTTTCACTCTTTTTAAACAAAATAATAATAAATATATATACAGATATGCATGTGCTTATGTGCTGCCTAGTATTGTCTGCTTTAATTTAAATAGAAGACAGAGATGGCACAGACATGTAAGCATGCTAGTCAGAAGTAAACAGCCACATTTTATTCCTCTTCTGTTAATGAAGCTTACTTTCTTGAAAGAACAAAAGCTGCTGCAATATATTCTTTCCTAAGCACAGTGCTATGTTCTGAATAAACCTTTTATAGTCAAATGTAAAATGACTCAAAAGATGTTTTCAAATCTTGATGCTTTGGCTGTTAGGTATATTGGCAAAAAAGAGGTGGCATGTGTCATTTCTTCAGCTTTTCCCAAAGTGAGACCTTTCAGAAGGGCATTTGCAATGCTTGTCATATTTTTTCATATACATCTTATTGGCCTGACAAGTCTAGAGGACCATGAGAAAACAGATGTCATTGCATTCAGACAACACTAATTACTCTGGGATTTTTGCAGCCTCAGTGCCTGCATGTAACTGTCGATTATGACTGTTTATGTGGCCTATCACGGGTACACGTTGCACATTCAGATGGTACTACTAGTCTTTGTGTTTCCAGTTAGCACAATAAGATGTAAAAATCAGCAACAAGCACCAATAAGAAAATGCCTTTATGTGTGATTTCTATATGTTTAACATGCATTTTGTTAAAGATTGCATTCATATTTAAGTGTTTTAGCATCTGTTTACTAACTGTAGCACAGGGCTTTAGCTGTCAGTTTTCACTGTGGTTCTTTATGCTGCAGGCTTTACTTTTCTGCAATTGTATAATCGCTGCGTGAAAAATGCTGATTGACCCAGCAGTGGTCAGAAATTTCCCATGTCTAACCTTCATACTGAACTGAGAGATTTTTCTTGTGTCACGGTTTGTGTTAGAGACCAACAGTCTTATTCTCTTACAAACGGTGGTGTTGATATTTTCTTTGTTAAATTTTCTTAGCGACTCTGTCATTTCAGAGTCTATTCTTCCTGTGTAGCAATAACTGCTGCATGATTTTTAACACAAAGTTCAAATGGTGGTCATGTCGTGGCCTTACGTTGTATGTTATCTTGAATTTTGGTACTCATTTCATAAGCAGAACAACCAATGTTAATCACAGATTGGAAAATAAAAGCTCCAATAATGTAACTTCACATGCTGATGAAGCAGAAATAGAAGCAGCTTTATCAAAGATGTATGATGAGATAAAACTGCAGTCTCTGCTGTACAGTTATAGTAATTATGACTAATGAACCGTCCAGTCTGGATGAAATGGCATGCCCGCAGGGACTGTGGCCAATCAGTTGTGACTTATGCAAGCTGAACAAAACATTGATGGTGTTCCAGATTCCATATGAGAGCAGGAAGTGTGGTCTTTGTTTGGAACGTCAGCTTTATCAAGTTATTTTCAAGCAGTTTAGGAATAAACGGCGTTAGCAAATAAAGTCTTAAGGGCTAGGGTTTGTTGAGTTTTAAAATGGGTGTAAAGATCTACAATTTGATGTGATCAAATACACCTGAATAAAAAAACCCTGTGTCGGTGGCACATTCCTGATGCAGTACACTTCAAAGTTGTTCTGATCATCTTGCTAATCTAAGTCATTGAAAGCACATGTTGTATTTTAATATGCTGAATACGATGAAAGCGAAAGATCCAAACCTTGTGAATGGAAGCATGTATCTATTTAGGCTTACTGAGTTAATTTAATTTTTAACAAATTTGGGACCTGATACTTCAATTTTAATTTAAAGCACTCTACGTTATAAACCAGTCTATAATTTGTAAGTAAAAGATGACAGGTGCTTCATAATGTTAGTACCTGAAAGACAGTATCTTGTGGTAAGAAGGATAATTCATACAGGCAACATAAAATGGAGTTTCAGTACGTTTTGACAGTGTATAGACTAGCAGAGTAATAATTTTAAACCGGATTCTTTTTATGAAGATGGTGTGGGTAGCTGTAAAAAAGAAAAAGAAAATAAAAATTCTGAATGCTAAAATGCAGATCATATGGGGACTTCTGAAGCTAATTGTAGGATAACAGCCCAGCACAAAAAAATACTTTTCTGAATATAAGTTTGTGCCCAGTTGTTCAAGCCCAGTCTGGAAGCAGTTGTGGATCAGCTGGTTTACTTATGTGCAAATGTTTGAAGGATTTGGGAGTAAAATGATCAACATGTTGCAGATGTTAGCGATACATTACAATCAATTTAGCATTTTGTCTGAACCCTTCCAGAAGGCTACAGAGAAATTGTGTGTTGTTTTTTTTTTTTTTTTTTTTTAAATAAATTAATTGCAAACTATGGAAAAAGAAAAAAAAAAAACCCACCGAACCCAACCTTGAAACATTTAGAGCGAAGTTAAAGCATCATTTGACAAAAAAAATGTTTTAGACTGTTGTGCTGTTTCTAAATGGTGTATGTTAATCAGGAAGACTCACGATATGTTGATTCTTAAAGCACACCTGAAATTAATACAGTGTTGTCAAAGAAACCGGCAATTAAAAACTGGCCTACATGAAATCTGAAGTCCTTACTAGTATTTTGTATTGCGAAGGTGGATAGTGATTTGACATGTCTATGATTTTTCTGAAACATTAAATTCTTTTAGGTAATACATTTTCCCTCCCCCCGTTGAAACTTAAAAGCTGTCACTTTATTCACTCTAAGTTGTTCTTTTTCTGAAATGGAGGAAATTGCAAGTATATCTTCAGTATTTGTCGTCTTTTGTTCTGAACAAACCTTGAAGTGCTGTTAGATGTGGATTCAGGTAGATTTTTAAGTAAAGAATTTCTATTAACCCAGAGTATTTAGACATGTGATTAAATTATTTAACTAAGCCTATTTGAAAAAAAAAAAACCCAAACCAAAACCCCAACCAACCCCAAAAACAAACCACCAAAATTCCCAAGCCAAATAAACTCATTCATACTATAAATCAAAAATAGCTTGCCACTTACGTTATTTCTGTTTTGGAAGTGTCCGGAGAGACTTCTCTGCAAAGAACCTACTAAGAATCAGAATCCTTGTCTTTTGTTCTCGCAATAAGGCATATTGCATTAAATGTTGCAAATGTGAAAATACTCTATACAATTCAGAGTATAATGTTAAGATAAAGAATGTTGATAAGTGAACTTGGAAAAATGACTACATTTTGGCTATGCTAAATAATTAAGGGTAAGATCTTTTGGAGTCTGTGGCACTCTAAAGTATGAGTCTCTTCCACAATGTCATTTCAGAATCAATAGGATGCAATATATTATGTACATTATCTAATTTTACTGCATGGAAGGCTGCATTATGATAATTTTTATTTAATGATTGTATCAGTATTGTGCCAGTGAAGTCAGGACTTCATTTGTTAGATGATGTACAAATGTACAAAAATAGTTTTCATTCTTCCAGAGGGTTATTATTTAAAAGTAATGGATTTAAATAGGTATATATATCTTTTATATATATATATA
>NW_009937468.1:0-8164 GCF_000696875.1 Nestor notabilis
CCGCTGCCCGCCTTTCCCCTGCGGCCGCCGCCTCCTTTGCGCCGGGACCAGCAATCGCGCCCCTCGGAGCGCTCCGGTCCCGTTTCATCACCGTTCGCCGCGGCTGCCCTGGACGTAGGTGTTCGCCTGGTTCCTGTGTTTGTTGTCATTTTCATTCCTGTTGGCGCAATTTGGGGAAGGCTTCCTTCAAGGCTTGCCGTGCTTCACACCTCAGTCTTCCTGCCCGGCTCCTCGGTGAGAAAGGGCGAGGAAAAAACCTCTGCTTCTATGGAAGTGTGAGGAAAACATCTAAAACCCCCCAGATAGTTCTTTAGATTTGGGTTCGTTACAGTAAAGACGACAGGTAGGAGCAAGCGTGGCCATCAGCAGCACCTTTCCTGTCAGTCTAACACAAGGGGAAGTTTGATAACCTCCAGGTAAAAGCCCTCTGATATTTATTTGAAATTCCGATAAAATTTTAGAGGTCTTGCTTTGAGGCAGGATTGTTTGTGGGATATGACATCTCTGTGTCTCTACTTGCTGTCTTAATGCCTTGTCATAGTTCTTGATGCCTGCCTGTCAGCACAGCAAGAGGGATTTTTTCATGTCTGAATAGTCACCTTAATGATAGCAGATGGAAACACCACAGGGGGTCCAAGCCCATCACACTGTCATTGTCACAGACTGCCCTGACCTGCTTCCACTCCTCTATTTTTTTGTCCCTTTTTAAAGGAGAAATGGATGGTAATTGAAAAGGATCTTAAGCAAGACTTAGGGAGCTACAGACAACATGATTCCCAACTCTCTGGCTCTGTTTTCACAAATAAAGTCTTAACCTCTTAAGCACCAATAAGAGCAGAAAGCAAGCTAAATTGGTAAAGCTTTATAAAGACTGGCCTAGCCAAGCTTTTTCTTCTCCCTCCACAGGACAGCTCCAAGCTGTGTTACATCCTCATCATGGTTGGTGGGTGTTTAATTCCTTGGATATATCCTTCTTTGAATAGAATTATTGATTTCCTAAGGAAGCATGTATGTGCGCGATCATTGCTGTGCTGTGTGTTTTGATCATGCTGAAGTATCATAGAGTTATGCGTATTGACAGGAAACTTCTAGGCTCTTGCCTAAAACTAGTTGTGAAGGCTCATGAATTCGCTGTTGTTTGCATTAGCATCTTAGGGTTATTTTTTATTAAGCTTTATTAGATTTATTTATCTCTGATTTACAAAGATTGTGTTAAATTACAATCAGAATTTAGGTTTTGTAATTTTTATCGAAAAATCTTTACAATAAGAGAGTGCTATGTCAATGGATTAGTGAAAGAATTTTAGTTATATACAGGCTTTTGTTTAATATCAAATAATGACTAAAACATCCTTCATATCCCTAAAGAAAAAACAAAAGCTATGGGTAGTACTGGATCATAACTACAGAAAGTTAGGACTGTGGTGTTTTTACAGTTGAGTTCCAAAGTAGCAGGAAAGCTTTTACATTGATTTGAATTGTCCTTTCTACCATACAGAAATAACATGCTTTTTCTGATTCTTAGTGTTAGAGTACGTTTAAACCATTAGCCCAAACAAATTTCATAATTCTGTTTTCTTAACTGTGTTTTGTCAGCCTCAAAGCTATTTAACTGCATTCTGGCTGGAATATGTAAAATGCATTCGTAAGGCAAAACAGCATCATATGCTCATTATCCCCACTGTTACTTGGAAGCTAAGTAAAAATGAAATACAGCATCAAAGCTAAGTTAATTTCTTAAAATTTTGGATGAAACCAAGATCAGGATGCAGAAGAAATAGTGAAGCAAATAATTTTTAGAGTGTTCCATTTACACGGCACACTATGAGAACTAAAGGTTTTGAGGTACCTCAAAGTGAGACACTTGCTGGCTTGCTGTTTTGTTTAGTTTTCAGAATCATCCTTGAAATGCTGATTTTTGCTTACAAATGAAATGTATTAAATGACTACGCACCTTTGAAAAAGCTACTAGGCACCTGTCTAAATGAGTTACGTTTAAAAGTCTGGCTGTGATCTGGCTGTTTGCCTGCACCAGTGATAGAGATAATTGATTGTTTTTTAAAATGCAGTGCTGAACCTACTCTGGATAAATTCTGCATCAATTAAAATTGGGATGTAAGCTAAAAAAAATGTCAGTAGCAAACCTTCCTGTCACTCTTCAGAAAAGATTCTAACAGAAACGTGTTATTCCTGTTACTTTACTTTTTTGCTTTATTTAAGCCTATTTGTATTTCAGACACCAGAAGAGGGCTGCTTTTGCTACGCTTACATCAATACTCCAATGCCAGCGTTAAACCAAGGAAATAAACTAGTTTTTAATTTAATGGAAAATAGAAGGTGGACTAATAAATGATTATTAATAACGAATAGTTACGGTAGTCTGATTACCAAAGCAGTTTTACTCTTCCCCCATCTCTGTCAATCTATGATAGTTTCCTTAGAAGGACAGTTATTGTGTAAGTAAGATATGTTTTATTTTATACATCTTATAAAATTTTATTTTGCATATTCTGACTTTTTTTTTTATATATTGTTACATTTCAGCCCATTAAATAATTCTTACTATAAAGCCAAACTGACAACTACACTGGCTAATTTCACCAGAGTTAATGAAAAGGTTTTTTGTTTGGCTCCTAAGTTGAGCTGCCTTCTCAATATCCCTGCAGTAAAACCCAAACATACCAAATAAATCCAGGGGGAGAAGAGGATTTAAAAACATACAAAAAGCCTCCTCCCCAAAAAACCCAAGAAGCCCCCAAACAGTTAACCTTGATTTCTGATTAGGTGCCTGAAATACCCAGATCGACAAGAGGAAAATAAATGCCAGTGTAATGGAAACCATTTATGCACAAAATACCATAAGATGTACACAGCAGAAAATGCTAAAGGAAAAGACATGCATTTGTGGGTTTGTTTTGGGGTTTTTTTGGGTTTTTTTTTACCCTATGTTTATCTGGATTTGATGCTTATCCTGGCTGTGACTTGTATCTGAAAATAATCAATGAATTTTGAAGACAAGTATCCTTTAAAAATAAGAAAATACTTTGTTCCTACTTTTAGTTTCTAATGGCTGAGTGCTTTCAGATATGTAATTACATAATAGGTCATCTAAGAGTAATAGCCTTTAATAGAGATTTTATCATTGTAGTTGAGGTAAGTGATAGTAAAAGATGCATAATTTCCCAATATTTTTTCTGAATATGTTTAGAATGCTTATGAATAGGAGCCAACCATCACCTTTATCACTGTTCAAGCATCTTGCTTTCTAAACAGTTATTTGTGCCAATACATATCTAGTACTAAGCTACTAGTCACACTGAATTATTTCCTGTAATCTATAGGCTAAAAAATCTCAAAAGCTGGCTGCTGAGAGAATTAGTATCTGAGTCGGAAGTGCCTGAACTAATGCCAGTAAGTGGCTGTTAGGTGGTTAGTTTTCTGTCCAACATATAAAACCGCAATACAGGTGTTAGTATTTCCTGACTTCACTCACCCTGCTGACTATGTTTACTGGCTCTGTACATACAATCTCATTACTTGCTGTTTGATTTTACTCAAAGGTCAGCTTTGATGTTTTTTCTATTTCCAGGTCTCCCTTAAATCATGTTGTGAGGTTGACCTTTGACAGAGTGACTGCAGCTGAAAGCAGTGGTGGTACAGTTTATTTATAAAACTTATCTGTTGATTGGATGTGACAAGCGCATTAATTCCTGCTTTGTCAAAGTTCTCTGATATAATGAAATAATTGGGCTTAGAGAAAGAGTGGGAGAAAGACTTAAAAGAAACAAATTAAACCAAAAAGATTTAAACCATTGAAAAACTGGCCCTAGGAATGTGCCGATTGATAACAATGTAGTACCATATTACTTCATCACTATTTTTTTTTTGTTACAAAAATTAGTTGATTTATTACATCCTTTAATCTAACAGGATGTGTCCTACAGTAAATAGGAGCACCATCTTCATTCCTGTCTGCAAAAGTTTAATAGGTTATTTCAATTCAGTTGCCCACTGAAAATTGGAAAAGATGACACTTGTTTTGACATTTACAAAAATGTATCTTAAGTAAAAAAATGCCAATATGCTAAACCAGAAGCTTCTTAGGTTTCTTAATGCCTTATGTGCACTTTTGTACCTCACATAATCTTGATACTGTAAGTATCCTAACAGCCATGTTCCAAGTAGTCAACATTAAGCACGTGAGTAGCTTCATTCAGTTTCAGGAGGGTGTTTATGTGGTAGGAACAGACAGACATAAATGTACGTCTTTTGCAGAATTGGGTTCTATATTTCCCTTATTACATGTACATGTTGATTTTTAAATAGCAGCCAAGAAAGTCAGTTATCAACAGCAACAACAGCCTAAACTTATCCTTCTCAAGTCTTGCATTGCTATTGCTCACTGGCTGGCTTTTTGAAGGATAGCTGAGGTTTGCTCAAGCAAGTTCTGTTTTGATACGATTAACATAGCGCTTGTTTGTACCTATAACAAGTAGTCACAACATTTCCTTAGTTGTTGTCTTTCTTTTCCTTCTTCTTTCCCATGCCTGGTTTTGCTGAGGTGCCATGAGAAAAGTTTGCAGTACTTCTCTGTGAACACACAGCTTTTCCTGCAGGATGGTTCATGTGTGGGCACAGAATCAAAGTTGACTCTGTAATGATGAAAACTTCAGAAATATATCTCTCTGGGTGAACTTTATTTCTGGTTCTGTATAGATGTTCTGGTGTCCTCAACATAAGAAGGACATGGAGCTGTTGGAGCAAGTCCAGAGGGGGCCAAGAGGATGATAAGAGGGCTGGAGCACCTCCTGTATGAAGAGAGGCTGAGAAAGTTGGGGCTGTTCAGCCTGGAGAAGAGAAGACTGCGTGGAGACCTCATAGCAGCCTTCCAGTATCTGAAGGGGGCCTATAAGGATGCTGGGGAGGGACTCTTCATTAGGGACTGTAGTGGTAGGACAAGGGGTAATGGGTTCAGACTTAACAGGGGAAGTTATCAGGTTAGACATAAGGAAGAAGTTCTTCCCAGTGAGGGTGGTGAGGCCCTGGAATGGTTTGCCCAGAGAAGTTGTGAATGCTCCAACCCTGGCAGTGTTCAAGGCCAGGTTGGACAGAGCCCTGGGTGACATGGTCTATTGTGAGATGTTTCTTCCCATGGCAGGGGGGTTGAAACTAGATGATCTTAAGGTCCTTTCTAACCCTAACTATTCTATGAATCGATGTGGGATAATGATTACTTTTCACATGGCAATAGTAGCAACTTCAGGAAATGGAACATGTACAAATACTGGGGGCAAACCCACCCATCAGTGAAGTTCATGACAAAATTCCAAGCCTGCATGGAGGCTTTTATACCCCCATAGACAGGGAACTGGTTCACTGTCATTATCGTCTTCTCTAGAGCTTGCAATTTGGAGGATGTGTGAGAAGCTGAGAGAAAAAAATGTCTGGAATATCACTATACTCATAATCCCTAGAGCTGGTGTCATTGTGATTGTTTGGAATAATCTAGATCTCGGATTAGATTAAAAACAGAATTAGATGATAGTTTCTTTCTTCTTTGTTCCAGTTTAATTGGAAGGATGGCATGGAACTTGTGTCTATTTCTTATGGTTTCAGTTTGGTTCAGATTTATGTTGGTTACTATTACTTATGCTATCACAGATCACTAGTTATGTCTTATTGGTACATTTTCTTCTGTTTTCTGAACAGTAATATGAAGCCAAAATGGAATTCTTAAGAAGGGAGGCCTACAAGAATGCTGGAGAGGGACTCATTAGGGGCTGTAGTGATAGGACAAGAGGTAATGGGTTCCAACTTAAACAGGGGAGATTTAGGTTGGATATAAGGAAGAAATTCTTCCCTGTGAGGGTGGCAAGGTGCTGGCGCAGGTTGCCCAGGGAAGCTGTGGCTGCCCCAGTCCTGGCAGTTTTCAAGACTTTGGGATAAATTCCTGATCTGCCCCTGTAATTGTACACAACTCAGTAGACAGCACTGGAACTGTTAGTTCTCTTTCTTGGTGGGATGCAAGAAGGGTGCATGCAGAAGAAGCTAGAAGGCATTAGTACTTTTCTGACCTGAGGACTTGGGTTTTACCGAACTCTGTTTTGGAAACAGAACAGTAATTTGCCATTTTTTTTTTTCTTTTCCTTTTTTAAATAGTCAACCAGTGTTTACTCATTACGCAATGGGTTCATATTTTACCACAGCTCACAATGGTCTGTCGTCTCTCAAAGCCATTTTATGATCAGGAGCATTTGAATACTCCTACTGCAAATGTATTTATAAAAGTGGAAGGAATAGCTAATAGAAACTTAAACCCAGAAATTATGCTTATATCTTGTGGCTTTGATGTTAGAAAACAGGATGAAAGAATGCAACAGTTATGTACCTGGAATGAACAACTATGTTATAAATTGTAATGTGTTATCTTCAAGAGAGACTCTTTAAAGATAAATTCAGGGTAAGGGTGCCAGATTCAGTATTTTTATTTTCAGAATCTTAAAGTTCAGTGAGGTACAGAAAACGCTAAGAGGATCACACTCAGAGGGAAAAGGCTCAGACACATGTTCTGGATATATGTACTTTAAAAACGTCTTCAGGTTTAGGTATTAGAGCTGAGCCCCCGGCTGTTGCTTTCAATCTTTTATTGCCAAGTAAAACCTTTCCAGCAGAGGAGAATTCAGGATGTATAATCCTTGTGCATAAGCCTGGGATTGTAGCTAACTTTGACAATTGCAGCCTGTTGTTCTTTTATCACTGAGAAAGATCACCTATAAACAAGCAAGTTGGGATAGACAACCGTCAACTGATGTAATCTCCCAGCATTTTATCAGCTGTTTTGTTTTTTCTGAGGGGGCTGGGAAAGACTGTTGTTGGGTTTTTGGGCAAATAAGTATTGCCTCTGTAGAGTTCAGCAGTCTATTTCTGCCAAGAGTTTTAGAAGAGTTACTATGGCAGTCTCGAAAAGAATGTAAAAGAAATTGAAAACTTTAAGCCCCTCTAAAGAAAGTTAACAGTCATTCCTACAGATGCTATTTCCTCTGGTTCTGGATTTTTAAACATTTCAAGTGGGATAAGAGGAGCATGATGTTGACTTTATGTACTGTCACAACCACGATGCTGCTTTGTATTCCTGGGAATTGGTCCATGATCAACCACTAAATGAAATGTCGAAAGGTTAAAGCCTTTAACCTAAAATTAATTGATTAACTATGCTTCACAGAACAGTTAAGATACTTTAAGTCATTCAGTTCTCATGAAAACATATTGCATCATACAAATAGTATAGCATAAGATAGTTTGTTTAATTTTGCCAGTGTCATGATTGTACAAGTCACCATGAGGAAAAAAATTGTCTTAAAATGCTTCTAGTGTAAACAAGCCTCTCACTTTTATTTTTTGAAGTAAAATATTGCAAGGAAATCTGAGCCAGTATTCCCGGGGAGGGGCAGGGGAAGGTGGCTTTTGTGGTTGGTTTTGGTTTGGTTTTTTTTTCCCCTATACACCGATCAAGTGGCAGAGGAAAGCTTTACTGTGCTTGGAAGGAATTATGTTGTCTAAGCCTTGTGGTCATGGAAGCATAAGCTGATGACAAAGTAGTCATAAGAGAAGTAAAGACACAACTGAAAACTTTAATGTTGCCTTGCGAAAGGCACGGTTGAAAATCATACTAGAATTTAATGCAACTAATTGTCCTTATGAATCCCCTGTAAGTACCATAAGGAATAGAAAAGTAACTGAATATCAGATAATTCCGGAACAACAATCTCATTGAACCTGTTACCACTCCGATCTGCTTTTAAACTTTGTTCACTTAAAATATATCTTTCCAGCTATTCAGATGTGCTGGCAAATTCCATAGGTCAGTAAGTTTGCCTAGAGGAAGGTGTAAGCGCAAAATTCACTTGATTCTAAGGCTTTTAATTCAACCTCTTGTTCAAAATCAGGATTTGATTATTAGATTTCTAGTTTTTCCCTCTGATTCAGCTGTATGTTCCTCTCATATTTAATTGGAAAACAGAATATAGGTCAGGTCATTTTTTTTAGGGTTTTTTTTTTCACTTTCACATTGTTTAGGAGCACTTTCTCTCATTTCCAGTCTGGAATTTTCCTAACTAGCAAAGTGGTATTTTGAAACTTCAGTAATTTGTTTCCTGCTGCGAAC
>NW_009937468.1:8195-10945 GCF_000696875.1 Nestor notabilis
GTATAGTTTTAATCATTCATTTTTATACGTAAGTATCAGCTAGTTAGAAGTTAATAGTATTTATTGCTATGAAGTTCATAAATGTTTTAGAAAAATACAGTAGAGGCTATGTCCTTGATAGCTGGTTTTCACTTACTGAATTATACTTAATTTTTTTCTGCTGCAGGGCTGTGTGGGAGGTTGTAGCTACTGCAGTATATGCACTTAAATTGTCAACAAAGAATGATGCAAGGGAGAACTTGAGTCCAGCAGAAGGCCACCAAAATGATCAAGGGGCTGGAGTAAGTGCAAAGAGGCTGTGGGAAGTGAGCTTGGTCAGCCTGAAGTAGGGGAGCTTTGGAGACACCTAATGCCAACCTTCTCATACTTGTTAAGGAGATGACCACGAATCTGGCTTTTCAGAGGTCCATGGTGGGACAAGGAAAGACAATGGTCATAAATTGAAAGGGGAGGTTTCATGATATAAAATGGAAAATATTGCCTTTAAGGATGACTAAGCACTGAAACAAGGTGCCAAAAAGGTCGTGGAATCTTCATCCTTGGAGGTTTTCAAGATCTGAAAGGACAAAGTACTGAACAGCTAGGTTTGTATTCAGTGTCGACCCAGCTTTGAACAGGATTTTGGAGCAGAACTCCTAAGGTCCCTTGCGACTTGGATGATTCTGTGACTTTTTCTTTCTTTCCCCTTCTTCTTTGTCAGCAAAACCTTGCAAAAGCATTTTCTTGGTGAAACGTTTTCTAGTAACAGTAGACCTGATCCTGCCTCTCACTGTGGTCTTCCTGCTCTGCTACAATGCACATGGGGTAAACCAGCTCCTCGCGATGGGCCTTTAACTGAACTGCCTTCATAGCCAACAATTATCCCGTTTTCTGTTCTCCTGACTGACAGCAGAGGGAGCATATTCAAATGAGAGCTCAAATTCTGGGGAGAAGGGTCGAGACAGGGTGTTTGGTACCACGTTGCTGGTTATCTCTTGGCAGACATCATGTTGGAGTCTATGGAAGCTGGGCCAGGGGGTGAGGGGAGGGACTGATTACTACTGCTGCCCTATTCTTGAGTCGTCCTCCCTGCACAATGTAGCATAATCTGATGCCATAAATTGCAATGGCTAAGAATCTTAAACTAATTCCTGAGGAAAATGAGAAAACTGCCTTTTGCCACTCTATTGTGCACTTTGGTTGAAAGCAAATATTTTTAACCTTTGAGAAAGCTTAGGAAAGTCTTCGAATGTGTATTTTTGAAGATCAGTACAGCTTGGACTGAATAAAAAGTATATTTAAAAATATTTTTACATGAAAAACAGGTGATATGTCAGCACAAAATTGAAATGGGCTTGTGATATGCTTTTTTTTAAGTGTACATACCAGATATTATTAAAAATATTATTAAAGCCTTGCTTAGCCCACAGTCACATGCCAAAGGCCTGTTATGGACGTTCTGAATACTAACTGTTTCCACCACATTATCTTTGTTGTGAAGCTTCACCTCTTGATGAATGCAACCAGTCACTGAATGCCAAATCAACTGGTGAAGTTCAAGTTCAAGAGGTCTGGCAACAACAGAGCCTTTCCACACTCATCGAGTACATTAACATATTGCCAACTTTACTGTTAAATATAAACTACTTGTACCACATGGGTTTATCTGAAAGGAGAGGATGATACTGTAAGTAGCATGTCATTCAGCCAGCAGAAGGAGTATTTAACCAATTAGCTGGTTTAGCCTGGGATAGTTAACACTATTATTTGGAGTTTTGATTTCTGTCAAGAATTACAGGAATAATTATACAAATAGTTCATTCTGGGGAGGATAATGCTTTAAGTTTTGTGTCCAAGTGGTTTAAAGTTTAGTTAAACTCCAATTTAGTTATTTCTGCTATTCATAGATCTTTTTTACTGAGAGAGGTCCTAAATGGAAGCTACCTTCTTGTTCAACCCACATAACTGTGGCCATACGAAGTCCATTCCTGAAATATCAGTGTATGGCTTTTCTAGGTCTACTGGATTTAGTTGTGTTTTTCATATGGCTTATGGGGGAGATTCACAGTACATTTGACATGTAAAAACAAACTGGTTTAGTTTCTAATAATCCTATCTAATCTGGATGTTGATAGGCTTCCAAAGTGATCTAATCCAATCTCCTCCAAAGAAATAGGCACATCCTGAAGTGTCTAATTCTGCTGTGTGGCAAAATGAATTGAACACATTTTAGTAGGTTGTTTATCTTGTCATATAAATTTGTCTGAGTAAGAGTTTGTCTTGCATCACAGGTTTCGTTATGGTTCCAAGATACATGATAATTAGCATAATGCCTCAATTGGTTCTCCAACTATTGTTATCCTTATCATATTTGAGTAAGGTCCAATGGTCTCTGTGTAATGGAAATACTAATTGTGATTCAATAGCCTTTTTGAGTTATGAAAAGGAACCCATATGTGAAACATAGAACTGGAAGCCAAGATCGAACACAGGACCTCCAGCATTTAGGTTAAGTAAACACAGGGCAAAAATGCCTGAAACTGGCATTTTTATGATTTCCAGTGGATTCTGTTGCAGTCAAGCCCCCAGTTCAGAAAAATTTCTCATGGTGTGTTCATTTCTGGCCTTAGGTAGCAGAAGAAGATGCAACATCTGTGAAAGTTCAGATACAAAACTTTATCAGAACTTACAAAACATTCAGTCCAGGTTTTGGATGTTGCAGAAACACTTATTTTATAGAATAGAATCACAGAATAGTTAAGGCTGGAAAG
>NW_009937469.1:0-12928 GCF_000696875.1 Nestor notabilis
AGGTTTAGGATCCATTCGCACGTTAGGTTCTTGTCCCGGTTAACCCCCTGCTTCCCAATGGAGCCTTTGTGCACCTCCGGTGTCCCACGGCGGCTTCTGTGGAGCAGGAGCACTGAATGCCTGCTGGAGCGCTGTCTGAAACCTTTCCTTTGTTACTAGGAGGAAGACGGTAGGAGAAGGATTCCGTGTCCTCTCGATCCGAAACAGTGAGTAAAATAGCTGCTCTTTGTCCGAGCTCAGCTGGTAACTGCTGTCACTCAGTTTTTTCCCCGTTTGGATTTTAGCACCGTGTACGAAGACCAGCTACAAAAGCACTTAAAGAAGTGTAATTCAAGGGAGAAGCCAAAGCCGGTAAGCGCAGTGTCACCGTGGCACTACTTCCCCTCGGTTTAAGACCCGAAACGCCACGGCCCTGCAGAGAAGCGGCTGTGCTGAACCTGGGACAGGCGCTGCGGGAGCAGCCTCTGCCGGTGCCGTGCGTTTCGGGTGCGTGGCGAGCGCTTGTCCTCACACTGAGCTGCCTTTGTTGCCTGTCTTTCTGCCTTAGCATCACCTGAGAGGTCCTGAAGGTGTGTTTGGAGTCAGCGTAACTCTTCTCGCCACGTCCCACCTTGTTAAAACATCCATTTCGACTCAGGATTTGGGCTCAGCCTGTACGGAAAGAACTTACTTGGAATATCTTCTTTTGCAGTGGATTCCTCTTGCTATGTACCTTATGATAGAAACCACTGAGGAATGTAGCTTTCTGCTAGTTAACATAATCGGGTTTCTTTTTCTTTTTAAAGGTCTATTTTGTTCAAGACATTAATGCAGGTTTAAAAGATGTCGCAGAAATACCAGAAAAACAGGTGAGCAAGTAAATGTACTTGTTCTAAAGCTCAGTCCCTACAGAACGTGTTGTAATCTGTGATATGACTAAAGAGTTAGCAAAACTAAAAAGGTCTTGTATTTATGGGTGGTGCTTTTCTTTTTCTGTTTCTCCTTAAAAAGGTACCTCTCTCTTCTCTGTCCAAAGAAGAGCTGGAGAACTTGATAATTAAGTTGAAAAAAGCAAGTAATGGTGAGCTTACTGAATGCTGAAGATGCTTTGACTTCAGTTGATTAACTATTTCATTGTTAGGTTTGTTGTTGGGTATCTATGAAAATGTGAGATATTTGGCATTAAACATGTGGAGGAATAAACTAGACTGGGAGAATGCTAAAACACTGGGTTTTTGTTAGGTAGCTGATTTCCCTTCATGTGTTTTGTTCGCCATCAGATACCACTACAGTTAACAACACAACTCTACTAAACATATATATAGATGTATGCTCCCAACAGACCATTTTGTTAGTGCTACAGACTGAGCTCTCAATATCGTGAGATGTTACAAAACTAGAAACTCTTGGAAGCTGGAAACTTTTTACCTAAAAGGTTTGCATTTGCAGGCCTGGAATTTCACCTTCAGGAACAAATACTGTCCCACCAGGCTTTACAAGAAGCCTTAAATGACCCCAAGAATGGAGAATCTGCTTTCAAACACTTGAAACAACAGGTATGGGCACTGCTTTACTGATAGCTATAGATGTTCTTAAACATGGGGAATTCTGCTGCTGTAAGTTTGAGTGACTGCATTCATGATGCTGGTCACTCCAAGCAGAGGAAACCTGATATGCTCTATGCTATATAACCATGCTCTTCAAATAATAGCATATATATAACCTTGGAATGGCTGCTTTAAGTGTTAGTAACAAACAGTGTGTTAGGACCCTGAAATGATAAGTGGTGTGATGGTGCTCAGAAGTTTTACTTGTATATTATCATTTTACATTAGCTCAGTAAAGCTGAGCTCCCAAAAGGAAAATGTTGTGTTTGCCAAGAAGTAAAAGGAACTTTGTTCACTTTTTCTGTAAGATTTGGCAAGCCTGAGTTTACCTTCTGCATTTTTAGTGTACACTGGACAGCAGGAACGTTAAGGGGGATGGGTTGCACACTGTAGCAAAACAGAAAGAGTTGGAGGGAAAAAGATGACCATTAATCATTTCCAATGAATGATTGATGACCAAGTAATCATTTTCCACCAGGCTTCACAATATGCAGGTATATATTTGCTGGGTTCATAAATAACCTTCCGATGTTTGTAGGCTTCTATTTTAGGTAACATGGAAAAATTACATTTACTTGGTCCAGGAAGATGTTTTATTGAGTTTGGAGCTGGGCGAGGAAAGCTCTCTCATTGGGTTGATGTTGCCTTGCAGAATACTCAAAATGTTCAGTTTTTGCTTGTGGAAAGGGCAACTACACGATTTAAGGTAAGAGGAAGTTGTCACATTAGCAGAGAATCATTTTTAAACTGGTTTCATTGAAGCTGCAAAACCAACATAAAGCCTTTATATTAAAAAGCTTTGGAAGTGCGATTGCCTCCATTCCATACTTTGCCAAAAGTATTAGGAAAAAATCTGGGTGTATAATGTTGGAAATGTTGCAGGTGTTGCCTTGCCTGGGAAAAAGTCTGGCATTAACAGCTAGAGCCAAATGATAATGACCAGTGGCCAGCCCTTCCTGACCTTCTTGTTCTGCTTACACAGGTGGATGGAAAACATCAAAGGAGAGATTCTATATTTGAAAGGCTTCAAGTTGATATTCAACATTTATGTTTAAGTAAGTTCCTTTTTGGCTTGTGTAATTCTGAAACAGAGTCTTAGTTTTATATTTTGAATACTGGAGATCAACTCAGTTTGTACATAATGTGCTTAAATGGACTTGGTTTTGAAGCTCATTCTCAGCAGTGGCTCGGAGAAACGATGCTGTGTGCTTTTTATACACTTACAGGCCATCATTATAGGTGAGAAAAAACCAAAATGAAGCTTTCTTCCAAGCCTGCAGGGTTAAATTATTTCTATTAGGTTGCAGAATGAAGTCCTGCCTATCTCTGAGGTGCTGCGCATCTCAGTGGCATAGAATTTGTGGGGACACCTGTCATCAGGAGGTGCATTAATGTCACATTTACATTTCATAGGCGGTATAGAAAGGCTAAAAGGGCTAAATGTGCTGCTCAGCTGCAGCATCTAATTCTCTTGTTTTAGAAGAAGAAACTTTCCTTTGGGTAGCTTATAACTGTATGTACAGACTATACGTACAGACTGTTGTTAGCAGTGGTAAACATCTGCTTCTGTTCTTTAGTGTGCTGAAAATACTTTATCCAGAAACACCACCGTCCTAATTACAATCATAGAAGTTCTGTGATTGTTGGGGATGTTGTGTGTGTGTGTGTGTTTATTTTCTTGGGGTTTTTTCCCCCTCCAGATAAGGTACCTATTTTGGAGAAGAAAAAGCTACCAGTGGTAGGAATTGGGAAGCATTTGTGTGGTGCTGCAACAGGTATGAATTATCTATGCGTTAACTACACAAAGTTAGGATACTAGATCTTACAATGTGAACAGACTGAGCTTCCAAACTGTCCTTTTAACCTTTTCTTGCCCTCTAGCCCTTTGTTGGTGAATGTAGCAGTTGTATTCTAAATATACACTGACTTCAGTGGAATAGTAAATTGACAATAGATGCAAGGCTACTTTAGAAACAAGTAAAACCTGTCTTGTTTTCTTATAGAGCGGAACAAAGAACACTGAGTGGTGACATGGGTCATAGTTTTGAAAGTATCTTCTTTAACACTGTTGCCTCTACTCTGAAATACCTTTCTTCCTAAATCTGCATTGCCTGTCTGAATGTGGATCCCAAGCAAACAGGAGAAGACTGTTTCAGCCCTGATTATTTTGAACTAATACACTGTTTCTCATGTTTTATGTCTACTAAGTAGAGAAAAACGTCTCAGATATGACACCTACATAGGTACTGTTACAAAGGTGACACAGTCAAGCATTTAAGAAGTACGTGTACATATTAAATAGGTTGATAGCAAACTTTTAGAGCAAATACTTGCATGTTTGCAGGAGATCCTCCCACAATGTGCCACTTTGTTAACCAGAATAATTCAAATCCACGTGTGTGGCACAAACATTCAAGACAATAGGGCCTTGGTAGCTCCAGAGGTATCATAATATTAATTTAGTATTTAGGGGTTTCAAAGCATACTTGTAATTTTTCTCTGTCTTTCAAACTGCTTTTTGCCTTAGTTTGTATACTTTTGTTCTCTGTGGTAAGTACATTCTCAGCTAGGATGCGGGCTGTATAAATCGTGTCAGGGTGTTCATTGCTGGTTATTTTTGGGGGGGGTGTCTCTTTTTTTTTTTCCCCAGATCTTGCTTTGAGATGCTTGGTTGAAAGTTACACAACTTGCTGTGATGCAGAAAATGAAGAGCCCGCACCAAAACGCTCTAGGGCTGATCAGACAGAGGTGGCTTCCAGCGATTCTGCTGGCAATGAAAGCAGCAAAGCTGACTGTAAGCCTGTGGCTGGAATTGTTATTGCGCTGTGTTGCCATCACAAGTGTGACTGGACACACTATGTAGGCAGAGAGTTCTTTAAATCAGTAGGACTTGGACCAGTGGAATTTCATTATTTTCAGAGAATGAGTAGCTGGGCCACGTGTGGCATGCGAGAAACCACAAACAAAGCCTCCGCAAGTGAAGAAAGCGAAGAGCAAACTAACGGCGCAGAGGACCATGAGCAAACAGTCAGCGGGATAGAGAGTGGTCCCGATACTTTACAAGGGTATGGAAATCATTTTCTAGCAAATTGGCTCCTGCAGAAAGTGAACATTCTGTTTAGTGACATCTGAAACCCTTCGGGGTCCTCAAAGTTCTACAGGAACTTTTCAATCAGTAGAAATATTCTACTTTGAAACACTGTTTTCATGGACGTGCTTGTCAAAATCTTTCCAGTCATGCTTGCCTTGAACAGAAATGAACTTCTAGGGCTGTAAATAGTTTTTCTAAGCTTACCTACTGATGTTAACTAACAAAACTGTTCTTCTGACACACACTACTGTTCTTCTCCTCCACCAGGATACTTACGGCTGAAGAACGGAAGGAGATAGGCTGCCTCTGTAAACGGCTCATTGACCATGGACGGATTGAGTATCTACAACAACGAGGATACGAGGCTCTACTACAGTATTACATAGAGTCGGCCGTGTCCTTGGAGAATGTCCTGTTGACAGCTGTCCCAAGTCCATCTTTGATACCAGAGCCAACTACACGACAGAACATAGATTTGGAACTGGGGGGTGGGAACCGACCACAAAACCAGCTATAAAACTTACCTGGATTTTTACAAAGCTAATTCGTTGCTTACAAAAGGAAAGAGAAAAGTCTTAGTCTTTCCTGTACAAGGAAAAGGTCTTTTATTTCCCAGCGTGACTGGGAATTCCAAATATGCAAACCAGTTCTCATCAGTGGAAAAATAAAATCCCTAGGAATACTTGAAACCTGCTGTATGCCTCTTTGCTAGGAGTAAGTATGCCTGGTATGTTCTTCCATTCGCAGTTACATTCTTTACTCAGTAGCATCTATGACAGGAGAAGGACCAGAAGTCGTGCTTTCCACATTTCCTGGAAGACAGTGGGTTAAAATAAGAGAAGTTAACACACTTTATTTTCACTCTGAAGTTCAGATAGCTTTGTATTTCCTCTTAAAGTGTTTAAGTAGGCCTAGGTAACCATCTACCCGTGCTGCTAGGGGAGCCTGTTAAGGAAAAAAACTTTGTAAACTCTCATCTTGATGTATTTTGGCCAAATCTGTTATTCATTCATGAAATACTGATGAAGAAGAAAGCTGCTTTGGTGTTCTGACTAAAGAGCATTTCAGTCCTGCAGGTTTTTAAGTCTTCACAATAGATATAAAATGTTCCCTCAGATCTTCATTTTAGGTGCAGTGAAATTCTCTCTGCAAGTGACAGTTGCCACCTGCACATGTGTTCAGAAGTGCTTCTTATCATAGAACCCCAGACTGGTTTGGGTTGGAAAGGACCTTCAGATCATCCAGTTCCAACCCCCTGCCACGGGCAGGGGTGCCTTCACCCTAGCCCATGTCACCCAAGGCTCTGTCTGCACCTTTTAACTGTTACCTTTGGGACTACAAACAGCATTTTTTCAGTCACAAGTGATCTAGGAATGGGATGAAATTGGGGGTGTGCTTTGGTTAAGTGACTGGATTTGCTGTCAGGGGAAGCAAGTGGTGAGAAACGTGTTTATCATGGGCATCTCCCCCTTACGTGCTGCTTTGAGAGTCACCGTCTGGACAACATCAAGAAATAGGTGAAGCTGAGGTTCATGAGACAAACCCTGCTGGAAGACCCACACTGTGTAAACTGATTAAATCACAAATACAAGAGCCAGTCAGCAACTTGCAGTGACCAGGCTGTAGGTAACTACTTCCAGTGTTGCACGGTTCCAACAGGTTCCTACTGGAATACATGCTGTTCCTGGGAACACTGTGGGGCCAACTCCTGATAAACTCACCCTTACCCTCAGTAAAAATCTGTTCACAGTTTCTTTGGAGACTGTTACTCATTTACTAAGGTTATTCCTGTTTCATCTGTATACATATCCTGGCTTGCTTTATCCAGCTTATCCTTCCTCACTGGACTGCAGAGAGATCAGGGTTAATAAAAAGCCATACCTGTTTTCTTGAGCGACTCCTGGATATACACGTGCATGAATTCAATGCCGAACATTTCCTGCTGCTCCTCCTCTTCTGCATTCTCACAGGGAGGGAGCGTTACCTCTAACTCCAGGGGGTTGTCCCTGAAGTTGACAAATCTGGCAGTTCACCAGAAAAGGTTACTCTTGTAATAGGTTTTGTCCAGAGAGAACAACTCTTTTGAAACTGAACTAAGATCCCTCAAACACTATTTTCAGCAAGAGAAGTCTTTTCCTAGACTAAGCTCACCACTGTAGCAGCAACATGAAGTAAACTAAGCCATCCCTGGGCCTTTGCTTGATATAGTTGTTTAAAGAGTTGCTGCTGCTTCCAAACCAGCTGAAAACAGCGATTGTCTTAGTGGGTTAGATGTGATTTTCGACTAGTGTTCTTCCTCTCCAGCAGCCAGCTCCAGTAATCCAAGGGAAAATGCAAACAAAGGAAACTTTCACAGCATACAAACCAGTATTTCTGATTCTACCAGTTAAAAATGTCCATCCTTTCCTTTTGTATCTCTCAGAGGAAGTACAGGAGAGTTTTATCTATATCCTTCACCTGAGCCTTTTTGTTTCATTCTGAACAGTTCAGAATTCAGTGCCAAAGGTCTACTTTGTGTCATTTTTCCTCTCCTGGCTCTTGGCTTTAGAGAGTGACAGCAAAGGACAATTAGAAGTGGGCCTTTGGACCTTTCAGAGATGAGAAAATGTGTTAGAAATGAGAAAATGTAGAGTCTCCTTCTTCGTTTGGGACTGTAACTATTGAAGGTCACGTTGTCAAATGAGTGAGGATGCACAAAGTGTTCTTAACCAGATCCTCAGCTGTTGTGAACCTGTGTGATTATACTGGTTTATGTGCTATCGTGTCTATCTGCACAACTGTGGACATGCTTTTCCCACTTCCTTCCTATCACTCCATGATACACAGCTCAAGGGAGGCTTTAAAACTCATCTGCTAGTATTTGCCTTTACGTTTCTGTCACTTTTTCTTACCTCAGACTTGTCATGTCCTTCATACACGCTGGAATATTCCTAAGTTTGTTGTTGCTAAGAACAAGAGTACTAAGATTTTTCATATTACCAATGTTTTTTGGCAATGAGGTTATCTCGTTCCTTTGGAGCCACAGAGTGTGGAGATTTTCCATTCTGTAAAATAGTTATTTATGCAGTCAATCAAGATTTAGAAAACTTATCAATTATTAATAGAAAGTAATTCATTTTCACATAAAGAACTCTCAGAAAGAATACAACAGCTCTGAAAGGAAACCCCATATCCCAGATAATCACCTAACCTCTGGTCGAAAACATCACTGGCAAGAAATTATAACTTGATACTGAATTTGTTGTTTATTGAATGGCTTTTCCCAGCTCATCCAAAACATCACATTAGGGCTGATAAAGTTTGCAGTGAAGTTAACATTGAAATAACCTTTTGAATTAGGATTTTTAATAATGGGAATTTCAATGCAATGGAGTTGAGACTAGAACATCTTTGAGCTTTATTTACCTGTCAATTGCTTCAGGAAGCTCCTGGAGTTTATTCCCCCCCATATCTAACCATTCGAGGTTTGGCATGTTGAGAATGGCTGAAGGGATGCTTGTAAACTGGTTCATGCACAAATCTATGTGCGAAAGCTTCTTTAGATCACTGAGCTGAAAAGAAAGGGAGGTGAAATGGAATAGCTGTTGCATTCCAGCAGCACTGTAATGGTGCTGACTGAAACAAAGAAACACTTTAAAATCATCAGGACACATTCCAAAGTTCATAAGGCAGCATGGTTTGTGAGTTCCATCAGCTGATACCTGACAGTTACAGTTCTCACCTGGGAGGTGGGTGGGTTTGAAACTCACCTCAGTAGGACAGAACCAGTGCTATGAGCTGCCGGTTTAAAAGCTGTCACTTGCACCACGTAACCTGTATTCACATAGATTTTGTACCTTCTGCACACTGATAAACAGTGGGTATTTTCAGTTGAGGATTTTTTGTTGTTAGGTATTACTGTTTGGACTCACTCAGTTTTGCAAGGCACTGATTGCTGTCAACTATTGCCACTACTTAAATACATTAAAACAGGTAAACATGGTTCCATATTAATCATCTCTATCTAAGAGTCTAATACCTAGAGGTGCAGGGCTCTCTCACATTTAGGTCAGTCCAAATGAAAGCTCAGTGGCAGGTGAGCAGCTGTTCTTATTCTCTCTTAACATCTCAGAACAACATTCATTCCACTCTTTGTGCACAGACAGCTGTATAAATCACACAACCCCTCTTCACAGGTAACAGCTCTGGCAAAGATGCTTTCAGCTGTGTCCTGGTGGATGGTATGAGTTTGTATTCTCAGCCATAAAGGGATCTGTGCTAAAGCATCAGGTCCTCAGTGGGATAAATCAGCCAAGACCTTCAGCCTAAACAAATTAACATCAAGTGTATCACTGTCCTGTGTGCACTACCAAGTCCTTTATCTGGACAAATTATGTCCTCCTCACCTGGCTCTGGTTTGACTAGTCTTACAAATACTGTGTTTCTGTGGCGTGGCTGGGAAATCAATACCAAAGCAAATCTGAAAGCACGGAGTGCCATGTTTAATGGTAATTCAAAACAGGCATTCAACAAAACTAAACCAAACAAGCTAGTCTGTCAGAACCTGAGGAGGAAGATCACAGATACTCCTGTTGACAGCCAGTTCCAGTCTTTCCAGCTTGGCGCAGTTACTTATTTCCTTAGGAACAGATCTGATTCTGTTGTAACTGAGAAGCAGCTCTTGGAGGCTAGTCAGCTGGCCTGCAGAGAGCAAAATGAGAAACGAGAAATGGTTATTCCATTTGAAATACAGTGTTACTTGGTTTGTGTTATCCCTTTCATTGTCCTGCAAGTGCAACGTGTTCTCACTACGTATGTTTCAATGGCGCTTTTCCAGCTGCACTCTGATGTTCAGTACCTGCTGTGCTCACGTGTGCTTACATGCTTTTGTCTCATGGGGAGCTTTCATAAAGACAAGTCTCCTGCAGCTGGCCATCTTTTTGGATTTGTAGGGGATCCATGGACGCAAGCTCTCTCTCTCACTGTCAGATTTCAGTTGTCTGTTCTCTAACAGGATTCTCAGGCAGGCAAAGTGCACAAAACCGTCACGTTTTTGGAAGATGGGTTTTGGAAGAAAGGAAGGCAGCTAAAACTCCAAGAAAGCACAGCTCACCTATTTCTTTAGGTACACTGTCAATGGAGTTCCGGGACAGATCCAGAACAACAAGACTCTGAAATCTTCCAATGAAGTGAGGAATTTTCTGCAAACTAGTTCTGTGAAGCTGCCACTCCTGGAGATGGGCTAGTTTCAGTAAGCACGAAGGTAGTGTCTAAGACAAGGAATGTGAACCAGAAGAAATTCGGGTTAATACACAACAAGAATACAGGCTTAGGTAGAAGCTGTAGTTGAAGCAGCAACAGTCTTTCCTTCTTCTCAAGCTACGCTGTAACGTCCACAAATGAACACCATCAGTGTGGGCCATTCTGACCACAGATTTAACCTGCTCACTTTTGCTCCCTGGAGTTAGGTACCTGCTCTACTGTCACTGCTTGAAAAGCCACAGGCTTGCTTTGGTTTGTTTGGTTGTTTTTAAAGAAAGCCACTCCAGCTGAAGATGCGACTGCTCTAAATAGCTTTCTGCATTTAAGTGGTGATCTAAATTGTGCTTCCCATTCTGTTAAGAAAAACAGGGAGCAGCTGAGAGCTGAGGGGTAGAACTACAATGTGTGTATGCTACGAGTTCTGAGCAAGGGACACTGGAGTATTGCCGGATGGGGCTGTCACTCTCACTGCCCTCAACATGGCCTAATTCACTTCACAGAACTGGCATCTGCATTTCTGTGTGGCTCTGTTAGCTTCCACTCTGACACTCGTCTACAGTTAGCACTTACCCCCATGCATTAGAAACAAAACTAATAATATCTGGGAATCTACAGGCTCATTTTCAGTTTTAGAAGGGAAAACCAGTAAGAAATACTTCCATGCACCTAACACAGAGGGTTATCACCTTGATACATTTCAGTTGTTCCGGTGTCTTAATGTTAAATGAGAATTTACATAATTAAACTCATCATTTGCAGGGTAAGTAATTCCTATTGCAGAAAAGCTTTTTGGGCTATATTTTTGCAGAGTAATGCTTTATATTCAGGACTTCAATAATCAGCTTGCTGTTACAGTCTCCCAACAGTGTGTCTCAATTCACTGCTAGCAAAGCACACAGTTAGCACTTCATCGATTAAAAATAGTACAACTGTGAGGGCAAAGTTGCAAATAGTAGTTTTCTAATACATCAGTCATTCAGCATTCCTTCCTATCAACACTACCTTCCATTCTTCTTCCTCTATCCTTAAAATTGCTCTCCCATCTTCATTAATAACCTTTTCTTTGAGCTTTGCTAAAGCAGCTCTCTCCTCCCAAACAAGTAGTAGCCTATGAGGGAAAGAAGCTCTGTCAGTGGTGCAACAGTAAATACAGGCAATAATTACTATCTGACTGTTGTATTTTCTGGAACTAAGGGACAGTAGCCCTTTTGGATGTCAAACAACACATTACAATTGGATGCTAAATAGCCTATCAATTTGAGGGAAGACAAGAACATAGAGTAGTGTCTGGCTGAGGCAGTTTATAGGAACTCTATTTTATAGCTCTTCAAATTTACAGTCAGAAGGAAGACATAATTTCATTCACTTTCACCATGTTGCAGCAGGGCAACAGAATATAAAGTCATGTGGAATTAAGTTCCAAAGCTGCTTATTTTGAAGCAGTCTCCTAAAAAGAAAGCCTTCAGTTCCACCAAGTGTAAGTGCAATCAGACAAGGTCAATCAGCCGGGGATTCCTTGGGCTTGATTTCCCAGGGGGACTTACACAAAATCACAAAAATAAGGCAATTCTCCTTTTTTTCTGATTGTATTTTGAATTTGTGGTTCCATTTCAAACACATCTGACGGATCAGGAAGAGTTCCAAAAACAGAAGGCTAAATTTCTTCATATTCCATGAGATTACTGCCCAGACAGGAGCTCCAGATACCCTATGAATGCCTTCACTGAGAAGAAAGTGTAACATGGTAAATCTCTATGGTTGGAATATCCACACAGAAGAGGATTTTCATGTCTGAATTTAGGGGATGGTTTAGCTTTTCACATACCTAAAGAACTATGATTTACCTACCTTCCTGCAGACCTCTGTCTGAATTCCTTTTCCTTCTGTAATTCTTCATTTATCTTGTGTATTCTTACTTCCCAAAGTGTCTTCACAGCAGTGAATGTTCCAAGACAAACTGCAGTTTCATTCATCATCTTTACATGTTCAGGTAGAGTCACAGAAACCTGACTGTGAATTTCAGGCTCAACAGATCAGCACATGCATCAGTTACCAGATGCGGACGGTGATATAAAAGCTAAAATGCTGCAATAACCACTTGATTCTCTTATGAAGCTTAGTTAATATATAGAACTGCCAGAATTTTACCAACTGCTTTCTCTTTATAAAAATAGATAATTGCATGCAGTTACTTACAATAATAACCTTGCAATCTCTCTGCATTCTTAGGCACTGAACAACTGCTTCTCTCAGTTCCTTCCAATTGCAGGCTGAGTACTGACCACAATTACTAAATGTAGACATGAGCAGTCATTCCCTGCTCAGGAAGAAATTCAGCTGTTACCTGCATTTTAGGGCAGTTAAATCCTGACAGCTCCATCCTGGCAGCTACCTGGTATAAATACTTGTAACTAAAGGAGTTTTGCACTTTAGAGACACTGAACTACTGCTGGAAGTGAACGCGGATACATTATTTGCATTCACTTTCTTCACAGTTTAACTCATTAGAACATATTTTTAGTTAGTAATGCCTTCCCTTTCAGAAAAAACCCTTTCAAAATCCTGCAGATCTCTTTGAAAGTCTCTTCTGGTAGCCCTGCTGAGTGTCAGGAGCCGCAAACAAAACCTCAGCCCAAAGTCATCACTTCCTTCGGGAGATAACGAATACAGGCTTTCCTGAGGAGCAGCAAAGCAGGATACTCAGTTATCCTGATCAGAGCATCCCTCTAAAAAGAATTCTTCTTGCTGTTACTGTGGTCATTTGGGGAAGGGTTTGTTTGGAAATAAACTGGAGCCAAGATAATGGGGCTCAGCTTCATGCCAGCACTCAGTGTACTCTGAACACCGATGAGCTGAATGCTCCCTTTCCAACCTTACACTAATACTTGCAGGGAAAAGTAAGGAAAACATCTTACATACCCATTCAAGTTAAAAGTGTAAAACTTTCTTCCAAACAAGCAGGTAGGTAACAACAAAAAATTCCAAGTCTTTTCCTGCATGTATTTCCCTA
>NW_009937469.1:12959-13381 GCF_000696875.1 Nestor notabilis
GTCTTTCTGAACAATCTAACTTTCTGTCATGTTCCATTCTAATTTTGTGTGGTGTGGATAAGGCACAATTGCCTAGTGAGCATTTGTGTGTTCAGACAGTCAATCATTCTCTTTTATGTTTACTATGTCTTTTGTAACAGTTATTTGTAAAGCCTGATTATACTGAGCTCAATTCATTCAAAATGATAAGAAATAATGGTCAGGTCTGCTTTCTGTTCTAAAGGCAGCATAAAAATCCAATTCTAACTTTGAATAAAGAAGAGCCTGGTCCAATATTAAGGATTCTCTGTTTGTTAAGGAAAAACGTCAGGATTTGATAGGTGGCACAAACAGGAACCCCAGTGCAGCTCAATGCAGTCTGGCATGTGGGTTCCTAAAGAGAAACTGAAGCTTTTCCTGGATAAGAAGACTGTGTCCTCTTT
>NW_009937469.1:13412-29324 GCF_000696875.1 Nestor notabilis
CACATAAACGTGATTACATTTACTAGTCTGAAGGATTAACTTCTCTTTCGGTGGTCCTCATTGTAATTAACTTTCTCATTTCTCATCCCAGTATGCAACAGTATGAATGTTTTTGGCTCTGATTAGTGGTTACAATTTAAATAGCTTTATTTTTCAGGATTAAACTTCTACTGAGATGAAGTGATTCACCTGATCCATCATTTCTTGTTGTTTAGAGACATGTTTTGAACTATAAGCTTTTTTAGGCAGAAAACTTGGTCTCTTTTAATATAAACTGTGCAGAAAAGAGGCAGTTTTTAATACTCGTGCTCCTAAAACCAGTATTGGACTGGACAGTTGAAACAATACTTATTTTTGGTAAAGCTTACACTGGGCAATGCTCTTTCGCTGCGGAAAGCGTATTATTCAATAAATACTGCTTTAGAAGCATGAAACATGAAAGAGAGCCTAAGTATGTGACTTTGTTTCCATGGAGATTTAATTACATCATAAAAGGACTACCATCAAAAGCTTCTTATTCTTACATCTTACCATTCGTCAGGAAAATAAACCCCACAATAATCATGCAATCACAACCAAAGATTCAGAACTGAATTCCCAAGCATGGCTGTAAAACAGCTGCACATTTACTCCCAAGTAATTAGATCTCCCCACAACTTCACCTCCAAGTATGTGAAAGAGTTTAACAACAACTTACCTCAGTTACTTGGTGCTGTCAAGGATCTTCGGTGACTCATTGCTTTCTGAGCAAAAGCAGAGGTAAGTTACAAACCTGGTCTACACTAATGAAACCATTCAGGATCCTCACTCAGACTGCAATGCAATGTCAGTCTAGTTCTAATTTTAACCTCTGCTGAGAATAGAAGGTATCACATGAGGCACTCTGTAAACCCCCCAAACATTTATCACTCTTACTGTCTGCCCAGTTTGCTGAACATGACTGGAGCCTCACTAACAAAAGCTACAAACTGAGGGTCAAAATGACAATTACTTGCCTTATTCCAGCAATGCTTCTCTGCAAGGTAACTGAGCTTCAAAGTGCTATTCAACAACACCACTAATTAGATCAGCAGAAGTGTTGCACCATTAAGCATTTCCTCATTTTTACCCTTACCCATGCTGAAGAATTCTCTTGCTGGAGAATTTTAGTGCAAAATATCAAAGTCCAGACAGAAAGGTCATCTGTAGAGGGTGTGCAGAGGGTTATTACTCACCCACTTTCATGCTTCTGATCATTAAACATTTTTAACGCCCTCCTCCTTCAAAGAACCCTTGGAGAAGGCAAAAGAACAACTCAGAATCTTTTTCTTCATCCAAACGGGAAGAGAGAGACAGCAACAATCACAGGGATTTGAGGCAGAAGCTCTAGAACTGGATAATTCTACCACTTCTTGCACTGGAGTGGAAACTGAAGAGGAAACTTTAAAAATGTCATTCATTTGGTTATAACCCTCTTTCAGGAGAAATAATTTTCCCTCATAATTAGCACTGCCACATAGAATTTTATAACCAAAAAGACCCTCTCCAGTTCGTGACCAACTAAATAAACACCTGAACGCCAATACCTACCTAAGAAGACACTGACTGATTTAGTTTTCCATCTTCAAACCTTCCTCTAAGGTTTTGGTTTGATTTGGATTTCTTTTCTTCCTTTAAAGTTATGCAGAAGTAAAAATGATCCAGCAGGTTCTTTGGTATAAGTACTTCTTCTTTCAGTTTTCGTATAGATTCAATGTCCACAGTGGGTTTTAATCAATGTTTTCTCTTGATCTAAAAAAGTCTTAACTAAAAATCTAACAACTACTTCAATTCCACCTCCTTAAGAGAGACAGATAATTGGAGCTAGGGAAAACCAAATAACCCTCCCTATTACTGCAGTTTTGAGAGGCGAAGAAATCTCAAGCTCCTTGTGTGAGCACTATTATTCTGTCTCAGATATTTCAAGATCACTTTATTGCTTTCTATCACACAGTTCTGTCTCCTCAATGGACTTTCTCCATGGTCATCAAATTAAAAACCACACTGTTCGGACCAAGCTCTTCCCACAACAACCTACTTGTAGGAAAGTAGACTCTGTCCTTTTGGTAGTCCCGAGTGCAGGAGGTTCTTTAAGATAAGAAGAAATTCATGAGGAAGAAATAGAAGTTTGTCACCTGCACGGAATTGCCTGCAGAAAATGGACAAATAAAACCACTATTACTACAAGTCTTTGTGGCTTTAATTTTTTATTAGGAATAAATAAATCTGATAAAAATGAACTAGCTGACAAGCATGATGTATTAGTCAAACTTCGCAAGAAATGACCTAGATATAAAAGACTTTTACACCACAATAGAAATATAAATAGCACCTTCCATGTGTGCTCCCATGCTCCCTCCCCCACATTACCAGCTTTCCTCTTGCTCAGTCTCGGCATCAAGGATAGCAGAGGTTCTACCTGTGGTAGCTTGTGTCTTGCATCTTCACAGCTAATGCAATCAACAGATTTGGTCTAGAGTTTTGGAGAATGCTCCTGTAGAGGCAATTTTTGATGTATCTAAAGAAAGGAGAAAATGTCCATTTTGTGCCTCACAAATGCATTTTTAAGGCCATGTAACTGTCTTTTCTTGTGTCTGTTTGCAACTGAAGTTTCTAGAAGGAATTTATACCCAACAGTTCTCTTCATCTCTCCTCTTAAATCACCAGTGCAAACCTCGTCATCTGTTTAGTTTACCTTAAAGCCACATGACTGTTGCCTCTTTGAAGGCACTACCTTGAACCTCTTCATCATGTGCCTCATATCAGAGTTTAAAAAGTCCTTATCTGGCACAGTAAGTTTTTTAATGTTAATTCTTTGTTGTATCTGATTAATCAGTCAAACCCCAGTACCTGACCACCAATGCACAATGCAAGCTTTTAGAACATGTTCTGCTTCGTGTCAGGCTTTCCCAAGGACAGAAAAACAAATGAGATCCTCGGTTCCAAGATATTCTGGAGATTATTAAGGTCCTGATAGTTATCAATTAATGTTATCAGTAAGCATTTCAATAAATACGGCCTCTTAATTTGATGAGTGCCTGTGCAAGTAATTGCCAGGAGAAAGTGGACTAGCAAAAGACTTGAGAGGTTTATTCAGGTAACAAAAAGCTCTGTGGACATCTTACAGCAGAAGCGTAAAAGGCATTTTATTTGTATATTATTTTTGCATCACTTCTTTTGGAAATTTGGATAATAATCGTTAAAATAAATCTATGTCTCCAACAAGGAAGAATTGTGAGTATTTCCCTTCAAAACAGGTTAATCAGTTTATAAATACTGCGGATGTAGATCAGTGTCATTCAGTCACACCAGCCTCGCAACCATACGTATTAGAAAAGGCAAAATAAAGACATTTATCCCATCAGCGTAGTCAGAAGTTGCCCCATGATCTATTAAGTCTGACAGTCTGCTGTAGAAGAAATCACAGTACTGCTAATTAAAATTAGTAATGACTGATTGGCTGATACCAGCTCTAGAGAACTTTTAACCACACATGATACACTAATGTGCGTAGCAAAGGGCATGTGCTAGCAGGGCCAGCTTTTGTCACCGTTCAGTCTGACTGGCAAAGCTGAAAGGCACGTTCCAGCCCGGGTTTCCTTTATTTAAGGTCCAGCAGCATGGAAGCAGGGTTCTCCAGGTAAGACTTCCACAGGTTCGAAAAGCGGGCCAGCGTGGCTCCATCAATGACGCGGTGATCAGCCGACCAGCTCACGTTCATTATCCGTGCTTTAAATACCTCACCTTTGCCATTAAACCGAGGAAGAACCTACAGACCAGAGGAAGGGAACAACCAGAAATGGGAAGTACTTTCATTAACAAAGCTGTATTTCTTTTACCATTAAGCTGTTAATCTTTGCTACATTAGACAGACAGCAGAACAGCCATGTTAAAAACAAAGGCCTTCCCATTATTGCTTGTGCTGCAGATCAGGATATGCTGCAAACCTACATAATAAACAACCATATCCTGTTTCCACCACCATGGAGATACTTAAAGCAGCAAAAACCTTTCTTGACTCAAAAGTTTCTTCCTGAAGAGTTTATTACACTGTTAGTGCTCAAAGTGAAGGTTTTCTTAAACCATTCCCCAAACAAAAGGTTTGCAGGAAGAACACAGAAAAAGTAATTTTAATTTAATATTGACTTCATTTCCAGCACTGATCTCAAATGTCTGTATTAAAGATTCAAAGCCTGAAATTCAGGAAATACGAAAGCCTTTCACCATGCAGAGTGCTGTATGGATTCAGTTGTCTGGCTCATGAAACTAAACTTCATTATCAGAACACTTGTTTCGTCTCATGTTTTCTCCTTGATGACAACAAAAATAATGCTATCACCATGTTGCAAAACCTGTAAAAATATACTTATGGTGTTTCTTAATAACTAGAAGGCTAAACATAGATGTGAGTGTAATATAACAGGATTCTAGAAAACAAATCTGAACCTTTGGCGTAAGAGACTTCTATTTCAACATTTGGGGTCTCTAAAAACATCACAGTAATCTAAAATCATCATAAAACGTTTCAGTCACAAGCTATGCAGTTTCTGTAACATAAAGAGGAAATATTTACGTGAGAAAACCAAAACAGAGACATTCCCATTACACATGACCTTGGTCAAACACGCACATCACTGAGGTAAAGTGAATGTACCTGTATCTTTCCAAGTGCTCCAATAGCCACCTCAGGAGGCAGTATCACTGGTTTGGTGTAAGTGCCACCAATCTAGAAAAGAAAAAGCTAGGGCTATTAATGAAATTACCTTTGTTTTCAGCAGATCTCCTCTTGCATTAATTGCCACAGGGTGTGTTCACTGCATATAAAACCTTGCTAAGGTATTTATTGCAGTTTTCAGCCTCGGTTCCCATTTTTGCACTACTTACTGTGCCAACATTGGAGAGGGTGAATGTTCCTCCCGTGAGGTCACTGGTTCCCAGCTGGCCTGCAGAGCCCAGGGACTGCAGGCGGTTTAGTTCAGAAGCGATCTCAAACACGCTGCAGACTTGCACATTTTTCACGTTTGGGACAATTAAACCTTGCTCCGTGTCCATAGCAACCCCAATATTGTGAGAAGCCTGCAACAAGTGGCATTTACTGCACGTCAGCACAAGCAGTCAACATAAAATCTATTTGCTACGAAAAACTGCTCTTTAGGTATCTTTTTAACTTAGAAAGTGCTCTCTGTAGTAGGAGCTGCAACTCCTTGTCCTGGGTTCAGGGCCACGACACTCCTCTAATCAACTTGGACCTGAGAAGGGGGTGTAAAGTTTTAATTATTAGCTTTTCACATCTGTGAAGTGCAAATTTATTTAGACAAAACCAGACTCCTGGAGTCAATTTCAAACTGCAAATATTTGACCTTAAGATGACTATATGGGTAACAAAACATGACTAGCAGGTTTTAACCACTTCACTAACATTAAAAGAAAACTGAATTGCCTTTCATTTGCTCTAAGGAATAGATAAGGATTCATCTGAGATATTGATGAACAGCACAAAAGAGGTTTGTACTGCAAGGAGCAGGTACACATCACTTACGGAAAAATCCCCTGCCCAGAAGAATCAATCCAGCACCTGGTATGAAAATGAACTCATTTTTATCAAAGCTGAGTTTAAAATATGAGTTTAATACATAAGGGTTGAGCATTACTAAAAACAGCACTAGAATGTATATGTTCTCATTATAAATGCTTAGCCCATCTCCAGCTGAAAAATAAGAAATCACTAGATTAATATGCATTTTTGAGGCTAGCCTAAATAACAAAGTGGTTCTCATTGAAGAAACTACTGAAATAAAATTAATAATAAATCAAATTCACTCTTAGAATCTGGACACACAAATTATTTTCTAGCACAACACCATGCTTTTGGTAAAACACTGACACAGGGTGCCCAGAGAAGCTGTGGCTGCCCCATCCCTGGCAGTGTTCAAGGCCAGGTTGGACACAGGGGCTTGGAGCAACCTGCTCTAGTGGAAGGTGTCCCTGCCCGTGGCAGGGGGTTGGCACTGGATGAGTTTTAAGGTCCTTTCCAACCCGAACCAGTCTGGGATTCTGTGATACACAAATTATTTTCCAGCACAACACTGTCATTTTGGTTCTTGCAATGAACTTGGGCATTCTGAAAAGCCCTTGCTAGCTGTTAGTTTAGGTTTTCTGCCCACAACTTTTATCAGTAGTTTACAAACCTTATATGTGACATTTTGACAGTTTTCATCCAAAGAAGCATTAAGAATGGGGTACTGCAATAACCCCAGAGAGGCTGCCTGTTAAATAGAAAAGAAAAAGACAGATTTTTTTATTTTAGAATAGGAGAGCTGGATGGAAAGGCTGGAAGGGTGGGAGACAATTTAGATTAATAACAATCTGGATTTCCTCACTGCAATCAAATTTGGCTTAAACTCTCCTGAACTTCTCTGTTGATACTCTGTCATTATTAGGATAGCAGAGGAAAAAGACAACTTACAAAACCCAAATATATATCAGACAGACATATGAAGAGTGATAATCCCTTTCCCAAGTATAATTGAAGTTGAATTTGCATTTATTTCCATTCCACAATTCAAATCAGATATCCCAAGACAAAAGTTACGAGATTCAGCAGCAGCAGCATTTTCAGCTCTCCATTTAGATGCCAATTATTTCAAGGAAGTAATATTAATTTCCCCTGAAGAGAGGGAGCAGAATAAATGCTTACTTAGCACTCTAACTGAAATATCATCAGCAGAAGTTTCAGACTAAGCTATGCATTCAATGCCTTCACTGATGCCAACAGTTAGAAACGGAACCAAACGAGTGCAAGTGTTTGGTCTTCTGAACAACAGGAGAGACATCCTGATTCACCTAAGGGATTCAGTACTGACCAGAGATATAAGAATAATAACAATATTAATGATGCATTTCACATGAGGTTTATTTTAATTGAGCTCATAAAAAATACTGACAGTTTCCCAAATTTGTTCTGTGTAATACGGGCACCCAGTGATGCTTACCCCCACCACAAATAATGCTTTACCTGCTCTATCCCTCCCCATTAATGTTTAAAAGACTTTCCAGGATATTAAAATAGCCCTAACTACAATTCCAGCACTTAACTGATAAGTGGTTAAATAACCAAGAAAAGCTGAGACTTTACTTGTACCCTGTAATTCTTCAGAAGATAAAGAGGTGCTTCAAACTTACAACCACCGTTGATCGGATTTGGACCAAATCTGTGTAAGTACTCCATAAGTAAGTGCTCTGCTGCAGGTCTCACCTTTATGAAGAAAGGCATAAAGGAAAGCTTGACTCCACGAATTTGGGCTAGATGTTTCAGCTCTTCCCGCAGCTGCACAAGCTGAGTCAGATCAATCTCATCACAGTAGCCGAAGTGGGGGATCTTCAGGGCTGCACTCATTGTCTTTACCATTGCCTTGCGAAAACCTGCAAAATAGTCACTGACCTCTTAAACCATCAAAATGAGCTTCTGGCAAGTTATGGTGAAATTTCACTTAAACAGATCACACACAACTTAAAAAACCCCAAACCAAACCACAACAAAGGACGGACAGGGTGAAGCTCACTTTGAGACCAACAGTTATTCAGCACATGCAACTCAATTTTTACAGCTCCAATATTTCAGATTCTATAACTGCGTATCTCTCCTTTGTATGTATCTGACATCATAGTACATTAATCTGCACTACTCATTCCAAGTAAACACTGCCTGAAAGGCAAGCAAACCCCCTTTGATTTTCCTCTTTTAATGTGATTTTTCTTATTTTATGTATTTTGTTGCATGCTTCTCCAGAAGTGTGAATGCTGAAGTATGTTTAACCATATTAAGCACTGATAAACCCTCAATTTCACAGCACTTTGCCACTAATTCTATGATTCCTACTTCACATGTGTTTCAGAATTCTCACCTGCTTTAGCACACATTGAAGAACCACAGATTAAAAATGAGCAAATGCAACTTCCAGCCCAATTCCATCCAACCAAAACACGGACAATTAGTTCATAAAATCATTATTTCATGCAACACCTTCTAACACAGCCTGTTGTCCTACTGCTTACTTGCATGACAGTGACATGAAACACGCTCCCGTCACAAAGAACCATCTGTTCACTGAGTAACATTTACAGGTAGTCTACTGCCAACTTGGTCTCAAGATTTAATATTTCATTATTTACCTGTTATAGGCTCAGTTTTATCTTTTCCTGAAAACACAATGGGTCTGGAAACAGGCACAGGAATTTTGCGTGCTTTGTCCTTTGGAGGAGCTGGCACAGTCTCTGATTTTGGCAAAGGTGGGATAATTTCAGCCTTTGGTGATGGAGGTAAAATAGCTCCTGTTTGTTTGGCCAAGTAATTGAGTATATCTTCTTTAAGGATTCTGTTATCTTTCCCTGTTCCAACAATTTCACTCAATTTAATCTGAAAAGTACATAACAAGCTATGACACTTTTGTTTTACAGCAACAGAAAAATACTCTATGTTGTGAGCTATGATAAAAATTATTTCAGTTATTGATCTAACATGTCTACAGCTTTCTTTCCCTTTCTATGATTTATTAGGTACTCAACACTGTTCAAATCATCCAGAAGGCTCAGTAGGTGCCTAACTGCAAACTTTAAGCAAGAACTATGAATACTACTTACCTCTTTATTTGTCCCAGGACAAATATGAGGCCCTTAGTGACATGGTTTACCCTTTGCAGTCCTGGGGTAATGGTTGGACTTGATGATCTTAAAAGGTCTTTTCCAACCTAGTTGGTTCTGTGATTCTATGATGAATTTGAGGAAAGCTATTTGTCACTGAATTTTCTCTGCTTATTTATTTTTCTCCTAAAATGCACCACGAGCTTTCAAAGCCAAAGGAATAGTCACAGATTCACAGCATAAAAAGAATCAGAAAAGCTCACCTTGTACATCCTCTGCTCTAATACAAGTCTGAAAAACAGAATAAGGTAGCTAAAGCTGAGATTCCATTTTCCCTCCTCCCTCCTCTCTCCCAGGAATCTATTCTGACACTTTTCATTTTTATTCTAAAAGGGTTTTCTTAATCTCCAGCCTAAAGCATCTCAGCTGCTTTTTAAGGCCAGTAATTGTTTTTCTTTCCACCATAATCATCAGAAAGCACAATCCTCTTCATCTTTACAGCAGTTTTTACACATTCAAAATGTACTTGGAAACCAGTAATTTCTCACTGTACTCTCCTCTAGATCCACGGTCTCCTTGTCAGTCAAACTGCTGTATAAAAGCTGGATAAAACGTAGCAGGATTCAGCAAACTTACATTGTTCTCCATGGCCAGACGACGAACTGCAGGGGTTGCTAACGTCTTGTGACCTTTTATCTCTTGGTGAGTGTGTTCTTCATGAGACATAGGAGGTGCTTCAACAACATCTTCTGCTGGGGCAACACCTGCAAACGGAAAATTAACTTAACTGCATTATAAGCATTTCTTAAATTCCAGCCTCAGCCATTCTGTAATTCTATGATGGATGAGGGTTTTAAGGGTTTTAACATTGGGATGGGATGGGAACACAGCATGCTAAAGGCTGCTGCTTAAGCTAAATTTTCAACAGGGAGTGTCTGGCTTTGAGCTTTTAAATCCTAATAAAATATCACAGCTTTTTCTCCTTAATTTTCTTGATTTCATAAAAGGTGGGGGGGGGGGGGAGAGAAGGGAGAGATCAATTTTAAGAGTCACAGGAGGAAAAAGTAAACTGCCACTGACGGCTTTATGACAACAAACATAGAATATGAGAGAGAAAAGTCCAGCTTACAATACCTTTTGAAGCATCGATTTCAATGTCCACTAGTGGCTTTCCAACGTAAGCAATTTCATCTAAACTGTAGTGGAGTTTTCTAATGATGCCATCATAACGACTAGTAATAGTAACGGAAGCTTTATCGCTTTGTACTTCACAGATGCTATCGAACTGAGACACGCTATCACCTTCCTTTATGTACCTAAAAGAAAAGACAAGGGCTGGTAAAAAACATGTTAAGTGTAAAAATCCATGCTGTGTGTTCTGTCAATCACTTATGTACATGCCCACGACTTGAAAATGCATTCCAGATAAGAAGACAAATTCTACATAATGGGCCCATTTGCTACATACCTTTCGCCTGACTGCTGCAGAACCCTTTGTGGTGTGAAATGACATAATGATTTAGGATACCATCAGACATGGATTTTTACTATTGCTTTAGTAAAGCAGAGTTTTCTTGACAGATTATAAGCCATCTAAAAATAAAAATGAGCGCAGCTTAGTCTGAATCTAATGAAGTTCTTAGTTTCAAAGTGCCAGGATCACTATACTTTCACCTATTTCTACAAAGAACAAGGCATTTCAACACTGCCTTCCTGCACTGTACACTTAGATTCTGCTTAAACCATTCATCACTAGCTTTTGACAAACAATTTCATGTTCAAATCTTTTGCTAAAGTCAACAGAGAAGTGGTATAGGAGAAAATGATGTGGATTCTCCAGACTAGGCATTTGCTTCTAAAGTTCAGCCTAAGTAAGTATAACAAAAGAAAGACCACATTGCGCTCTAAAAACATTCATCACTGAAGGAAAGCCTATATACAAGTGCAGTTAGGGCATCCCATTTGTTCCACCTCATCCACTCTCAAATAAATGAGACTGTAGGTAAGCCAAATGTAAAGCTCAGTACATACAAGGTTTAAAATGGGGAAAATTAAACTTGAAAACCTTCACTAGTAATGCAGAAAACATAGCCTCAGATAAATAACTGATAAGACTGCTGTTAAACCCCTTGCTCATTTCTTAGTGTATTTCTATAAAAGCAGAGCTTACCATTCCTTCACAGTCACCTCCGTAATCCCTTCTCCAATGTCAGAAAGCTTAAACTGGACAATTTGGCCATGTGAAACTTAAAATAGATGAACCAGAGAGACAGCATGTTTAATAGCAAATACTTCCGACAGACATTCTGAATGCATCAAACACAGTCTACACACCAGTCATCTACAAACTGAAACGTAACACTCACCAAACAGCAAAGTAAAAGAAATGTTATGATGAAAGAATTACCAGCAGATGTTCTGAATAATCGCTGCTGATGACTAAACTTGAGGGCAGATTTGTCAAACACGCACACATGTTTTGATTTTATAAAGCGAATGCCGCTGCACGATCTAACCCGGTGAGTGCAAACCTGGGGGAGAAAAGTCTTCAGTGTTAATACAGCTGACTGAGGAATGTAGAGCTCATTCAACATTCCTGATGTAACAGCAATACTAAGATAGTTTAATCCCACTTTATGTAAGAGTTCTTATGGAAACACAATTACACTGAGGGTACAATAACCATTACATCAGCATAAGCTTTGCTAGGTTTTAACTACTTTCACCAACAAAACACATGGGGAAATCAAAGCCACAATAACACAACCACTTAACAAAAATCACGACAGGATCTTGTAAGAGATTCACGCTTGCTACTGGTTCTCTAAACAATTAGTTTAGTCAGGACACACACACAGAAAGCACACATAATCTCAACTACATCAGCCATCGGAAATATTCTTATGCAGAATGGATGCTGGAACGGTCCCCTAGCCTGCAGGAAAAAGCAGTGGATTTTCCTTTGTCAGTTCTTATTCCAACCAAAGGTTGATCAGAAGCACTGATTGCGCACAGACAGTTGCCCTTTTATCTCTGTTAGTATCTAGGAGGCAATCAACTTCAAGTAAATACCATTTCACACGAACTTCAATGCCATGTTTTAAGGGCTGGGCGTGAGATGGTTTTCTCTCATGGTTACAATTGTATTTATCCAGAAATCAACTTAAAGGCTCAACAGAATTTTTGGAAAGGTTCTTCACGCAAAACCTGATGCTTTAAAGCATCATGTAATCAGTCATGATTCCGATCAAAAGCAAAGCCAGTAGCACTTCATTGACAGAAACAGGCATTTCGTCAATCAACTCAACAGAAGTTAGTTCAGACCCTTTCGTATTTAGTAAGATTTCTTAAAGCTAATGTAATTCTGGTGTTACGTGGTCTTCGAGTGCTGTAAAATTAACAAAAACAATTTATCTGTGGATACTATCTCTAATTAATTTAGAGATATGAAAAAAAATTCAGGTGCTACGAAGTACCTCAAAACTGTAAAATTTAGAAATTATCTTCTGAGAGGAGCCAGAAAACAGCACACCTGCATGGGAGAGTTCATTTCAACTTAAAGAATCATTCCAGTTATCACAGAGCAAATGAAACTTCCCCATCTCCCTCCCCACCCCCCAAACTGTTCAACTACTTGATTTTATGTTCCACTTTAAAACAGTAGATTATTCAGAAAGAGGAACCATTCTGAATGGTCACTTTTTCTGTATTATTTAGTCTAGCATTGCACGTTATACTTACTATTACCTTTCTTTCAGGAACAAATGTTTACGCAAGACAATCTGCCCTAAAGGACACAACAAAGTTATATCGAGTTACTTTTCAGCTGCCCGCTACTTGTACCTACTGATCTAGATACAATCTGAAGATTGTATCTCCTGATCTAGAAGGAGTATTTTTCTCATTCCTGTAATGAGCAAACAGTAAATCCTTTATATTAGTTCTGCAAACAATTTTCGCCATCAAAAAATCAGGTAAGATGATGGTTTTAAGCTATGACAAGTCTTATTTTAGGAACACATTTAAAATTCTCATTCAGTTACAAAACTAGTATGTAATGTCCATCTTCACAAGCCTATTTTCTCCTGGGTTTAATTCTCTTTTTCTTCTCACTTCAGTCCATGGCTACTTTTTCTTTTTTGTCCAACATGATCTTTTTGTCCCAGGCTCACAATAAGGCTCTTTTCTCTTTATATGACCCTAACAGGGAAAACATTTAATATTTACCTGCGAAGATGATCACAAGGAGCACATCGGATCTGAAAAACTATTTCTAAATGTGAAGTTTCATAACGCTTCCCATGTGTTTTAACATTTGGTAACCAATGCAGGTAGTGAATTAGCAATATCACTGCAGAAAAACCCAGACTGGTTTTGTTACGGAAGAGTTTCAATACTGTAGGAATAATCCAAAATCACTGCACTGATTTGGTTTTTTGCACATTCTCGACTATAAAGTTGGCATGCTAGTATGTGGAAGCAGTAATACAGCACCCAACCTCCTCATGGAACACACGTGTTCCTTCCTAACAAAGGCAAAATTAAAAGCTATGAAATAAAGAGGTTGTGCTTATTAATTTCAGTATTTAACCATCACAATGCTGATTTCTGTGTAATGCTGAATAAGGAAATACCAAAAGCATATAAAGGCAAAATTAGTTCTAATATCCACAGCATACACATCCACATCTCTTAATGTCTGGAAAAATACAGCAATAAAACCCCAACAAGCACATGGCAGCTATGTTTATGTCACCACTATTACACTATATGACAATTTAAAGGCAATAATGCCACAGTAAATAGCACCTTTCCTATGCCAGTCTTCAACGTGTGGAGGTATTGTGGTGAAAAGAAACTGAAAGCCCACTCCAGCCTCTCATTGATATTGAGGACACATCAGCCACTGGTGTCTGGTTGAGTAAGGCTTGGGGTTTGAACCAAGACAACATGGGAGCTGTATGCCAACTGGAGGAGAACTGTCTTTCCCGTTTGGTTCAGTTCTGGTTGTTTCCTTAAAAAGAAGCCAACTGTGCTTTTCTAAATCACCACCGATAGATACTAAAAATGTGGGAGCAGCAGGTCAGGGAGGGGATCCTGCCCCTCTGCTCTGCTCTGCGAGACCCCACTTGCAGCACTGAGTGCAGGGCTGGTGTCCTCAGCATAAGGACATGGAGCTGCTGGAGCAAGTGCAGAGGAAGCCACGAGGATGATCAGGGGCTGGAGCAGCTCCCGTATGGAGACAGGCTGAGAAAGTTGGGGCTGTTCAGCCTGGAGAAGAGAAGCTGCTGGAGACCTCAGAGCAGCTTCCAGGGTCTGAAGGGGGCTACAAGGATGCTGCAGAGGGACCTTCATCAGGGACTGGAGTGATAGGACAAGGGGTGATGGGTTCAAACTGGAACAGGGGAAGTTCAGGTTAGATCTAAGGCAGAAGCTCTTCCCTGTGAGGGTTCTGAGGCGCTGGCACAGGGTGCCCAGAGAAGCTGTGGCTGCCCCATCCCTGGCAGTGTTCGAGGCCAGGTTGGACACAGGGGCTTGGAGCAACCTGCTCTAGTGTCCATGGCAGGGTTTGGAGCTGGATGAGCTTTAAGGTCTTTTCCAACCCAAACCAGTCTGTGATTCTATGAAAATCTACTGCTGGCCTCCAAACAAAATGGGTTTTACACAGCCTGTAAGCAATCAATTACCTGGTGAAGCGACACCCAATTTCAAAATCAAATTGAATAGTCTGTGCCCAAAGGCAATGAATTCACATTCAAGGATACTCCTGCTATAGAATTCCTTTGACTTGCTGTCACATTGTGTCTTTTTACTGAACACTTACTTAAACTGGATGTTTTCCATATATATTCTGTATCTCTGAGTATATAGTTGCCTAAATACTGACCTAATGTCCTGGTAGCATGACACCATGTCCTTATGTCCAGGTAATCACTATTTCTCCTCTACTTAACACAAAGCTCCCCAGGCTCCTTTCTTTTCTCCTTCTCCAATGGACAACTGCCGTTACTTTTTCTTTCTTCCTCTTGCTAACAAGTGTTTGCAAAAGTACTGAGAATATTAATACAAAGCCCTTTAATATTCTAATAACTATATGATTCCTTCGATCTTATCACTGTTTCACAGTAGATGGTCACAAAAAGAATTAGTGTCTAGCAAATTCCAAGTGTGCTCGCAGGAAATGCACAAAATAAATAGCCAATTCTAGAGTTCAGCATGCACATAGATAAGATGAGCATTTTCATCTTAGAATCTCCCTCTGGATGGTTTAGATAGAAAGAAAACTAAAAAGACGCTGCTATTTCATTAGTCTTAATTAGTAGCCTAAAACTAGCTAATTACAAAAGTATCACTGAAATAAACTCCTCCCTACTAAGCTCTCAAAATACAATAGGAATTATTAAGAGCAAAATAACAAAAGAAACTAGAACTGACCCTTGATTTTGTTCTCACTTGGATGATTATTACTATTAAAAGATGTTTGTTTTCCTGACATTCCACAAAGCAGCATTTACATAATTGGAAACCAACACTCTTCACTATGGGAGCAGGACTGTAGTACAAGAAGGCAGAAGAAAGCATGAAGTAAGTCTTCATGGTGGTGTACGTGTAGGAGATTGTAAGTGTCCTAAAAGGCAGCTAGGTAGATCACAGAATCACAGAATCCCTGGGGTGGGAAGGGACCTCTGGAGATCATTTAGTCCAAGCCACTGCAAAGATCTACTTCTTGAAGTACGTTAAGGTGTCTCAGCTACTTAATTTACCAATATCAAGGCTCCTGGGATTCAGAGAAACACATTTCCCCTGATTCCATCTTCCCTATTCATATGCTTTGCACTAGGGCAGCCGAACAAGAGTTACTGTGCCCTGAATTCCCAAACTCCAGCCTAATGTTACAGCTCCTCTTCCCGCAACGTTCAGCCAGATGACTAACTTCATGTCGTCAGGATATAATTCCCATCTGAAACCGCGGAACTCTGATGGGACGATGCTGGACAAGGTGCTGGGAAGTTTAGTCCGGCTCATGCGTTGCCCAGAAAGACTGGACGAGATGATCCTGCAGATCCCACCCGACCAATGTTACTTTATGCCTCTGTGCAGACCAGGGCCAGGGGCGAGGGGATGGCGGTGCCATGTACACGCAACGCAACCGGGTGACTACGAAATAGCAGAGGAGGAGGATGTCTGCCGGCGGCTTACCGCGGGAGGCACACCATTCCCTCACCGCAAGCGCGGGGCTCGGGGAGGACCCTG
>NW_009937470.1:0-800 GCF_000696875.1 Nestor notabilis
ATAAAATCAGCATGCAATGGAGTCTTCTTAAAGGCATGCAGTAAGCACTTAATATTTAGATGCACCTCAAAGCTCTGTTTCAGCAACTCTAATTTCATACTCTTGTTTTACAGCATAAATTAGCCAGGTAACAAATACAACTACAAGTCATGGGCTCTGTTTTTTTTTTGGATGGTTTGCATGCAAATCAACACTGCTGATGGCAGCAGCCTAAGTAGGGGTGTTCCCAAACACCAGCAAACGTTAAGAGAAGCCCTGAACTTTTGCATGGGAAGTGATGCCTTTTTTGATTTCAGGCCATACCAAATAATGGTCCCTTGTGATGTTTTAATTTAGGTGGGGATCATATACATTCAGTAAGCCAAGAACAACATGTAACTCTAGTTTTACCACAGCAATCCAGAAAAAGTAACAAGACACTTCTATACGTGGTCATATTAATACACAAATATAACTGTATAGTTCAGATTTTTCCTAGCCCACCTGCCCCTAAACCTGATGCTGTCAGATACGTTCTGTTTAATCTGCTGGAATATTTTTCTTGTGTAAAAGAAGTCATGACACTGAGTAATTAATTGTCATGGTTTAAACCCAGTTGGTAACTTGGAACCACGCAGCCACTTGCTCGCTCCCCCCTCTTCCTCCTCCCCCCACTCCCGGAGGGATGGGGAGGAGAATCAGAGGAATGTAACTCCCATGGGTTGAAGATAACAGCACTTCAGTAACTAAGGTACAATACAAACCACTGCTGCTGCCAATAATAATGATAAGGGAAATAACAAGGGGAGAGGACACAATTT
>NW_009937471.1:0-21302 GCF_000696875.1 Nestor notabilis
GAGGGACACCACTCATTACTGGTCTCCAAATAACAGTCTTTTCAGCATAGAAGGGAAGATGTCTGGAGGCTGTGAAAGGGTGTTGCAAAGTCATGAGTAGCTTGGAGAGGATGGATGAGTAATAGTCATTCAGCACATGAGACCTCAGGCTAGAGGATGAGACCAGAAGGCTTCAGGCTCCAAGCAAACAGAAGGCATTGCATAGTTGTAGATTTTGTTTCACAGTGTGTGTATGAGCTCCTCATCTTTCTGCCACAGTGACTGGTGCATGCTGAGAGCCTACAAAGGTTCAAAGCCCAACAGGACAGTTCTCTACAGGATCACTTATGAGGTGTTAGGAACCTTAGTCTTGTGTTTGTAGAGGAGGTGGTGGTGAAACATTGTCTTGAGGAAATACTCCTGCCTGCTCCTCGACGCTTCACACCCTTTTTTGATGTTCTGTTGAGGGTACCTGCTGTGGACCACTTGAGCTAAAAGTTGGTGGTTTTTTGAACTGAGATAGGTATTCTCATGCTTATGTGGGTTCCTTTCCTATATCAAAGAGTGCTTCTTATCCCTGTCCCTTCTAACCTGCTTTTTTTCTGTATCTGAGGTCTGCTGTCCTTGTCCTGCTTTTGTTGCTAAGTCTCTCTCTCACTCCAGGTTTTCCAGCCTTTTTTGGCTGATCAGGTGCTACTGTATTGTAGTTACCATTCTACTCAGATCTCCTCACCCCAGGCACTGGTGTTTGTCTACCTCTCCTTTACTTCTGAGTAATCCTCTTCCTAGGTAGGCATCTGTCTCCTCAACGTGTCCTCTTCTGCTTCCTCTCAGCATCTACTATCCAAGCCAGTCTTACTTGCATCACCTTCCCAGCTCTTCACCAGCTCTGCCAGGCATCTCCTATCATCTAATTTCAAGTATTTCTTTGATGCTACCTATGCCAGGCAGATAGCAGGACCCTGTGATCCTTCCTGGAAGCAATGAGATCAGTCTGGTTTAGCAGCAAGGCAAGGTAGGACTCTCTGGATTTTGGCTGGGATAGAGTTAATTTGCTTCCTAGTAGCTGCTACAGTGTCGTGGTTTGGATTTATTATGAGAATCATGTTGATAATGCACTGATGTTTTCGTTTCTTAGTAGTGTTTACAGTAAATCAGGGACTTTTCTGCTTCTCACCCCACCCCACCAGTGAGAAGGCTGGGGATGCACAAGGAGTTGGGAGAGGACACAGCCAGGACAGCTTACCCTAGCTGGCGTCATGCTCAGCATATAAACAAGGGGCAGAAGTGCCTGGGGACCGCTGCTTGGGAATTGGCTGGGCATCAGTTGGCAAGTGATGAGCAACTGCGTTTTGCATTACTTGAATATTCTAATTCTTTAATTATTATTAATAGTAGTATTTTCGCTTCTGTTTCTGTCCTATTAAACTATCTTTATCTCAATGCATGAGGTTTACTTTTTTTCTTCCAGTTCTCTCCCCATCCCACTGCAGGGGCGGGGTGAGGGAGCAGCTGTGTGTGGTGTTCAGCTGAGTATGAGTTAAACCATGACAAGAACTTAAGAGGAAAAAAAATACCCTCTGGGTTCTGAGCAGTGAGGTGTTTGTGCACACCTGCCAGTGCTTCATCAGATGTAAATAAAGGGGTAATTGCCTCAACTTTCTTTCTGTTTTATATTTTGTTTTCAACAGATTGCAGTAAGATTTACTTTAATAAAGTGTTCTCATTTATGACTGTTACAGATATAGGCTGATGGTTGTTTCTGATGTTGCTTCATTTGTGTTGAAGGAAGATCCTGTTGCTTTATTAGATGACCTAACTGCTGTGAGATATTCTACTTAAAGCTTAGCTAAACTAAGATGACTTTGTATAATATAAATGGTCATTGGTTTCCCCTTTGGTGGTATCTGATGAATGTTGTAAACAGCCTTTTATTTACCTTTTTCATTGAAAATGTAGATCTGTGATTCTGTGTTTTCTTACAGCTACATTGAATTCTTTTAAATCCTTAAAATACATTTCCCCCACACACACTGTTTCTATCCCATTTGTGTGGCTTACAGCATAGGATGAGTTGAAGATTTCTTCAGTGTTTATTTAAAGTCCATTATCTTGTAGGTAGGATGGAAGAACATTGTTGTCTCTTTTTAAAATGCTAGCATTTCTGTTCTTCCAGTGCATCAAACCCAACACTACAACTGAATAAAATGGGGAAACTCAGAATAATAGTGTTTCAAGTTTTGAAATCCAAAGGAGAAAAAGCTGCAGGAGTGGGCAGAACTTTGGGGAAGGAGCCTTTTGTTATGAGCAATGCTATTGAAACTGCAGTTCCAAAATCTTGTGGGAGAGTGGATGAGGCTTGTGATATGCTTTTAAAATACACATTTCTTGACTGAGGCTGCACTGTCCTCTCTCCCACATAGGCAGGAAGTAGCAAGCAAGGTAGTGATGCGACTTGGCCATTACTTTGTGCAGAAGCAAATGATCGAATTCTTCGGGAGCTCTGGGCACAGTTCCTTGGGTTTTTTGTCTTTGACTACGTCTGTTACTGGTTCTAGAGTGCCCTTGGGTCTGGGAACAGCTGAACCACCTCCCATTGCAGGGAACATAAATTGGCAATGCTTCCAGAGTATTAGCAGCCTCTCTACAAAAGCTGTTATTATGCACCTTGAGTTGTATGTTGTGTCCATGTTGTTTCTTTAGTTACTTTCAACAGTATTATTGTGCCCATGTTATTTAGAGGTTACCTTGTGTTTAAGTGCCATCACTTTGAATTTAAGTTCTAAAGTGGTTTCTAAATTTGGTAATTTTTTATGTCACAACACTTTAATCAAGACATCAGAATTATTTTTCAAGAAAAATGTGAGGGGTTTAGGTAGCACAGTAAAATGGTTCTTAATTTGTTAACCACAGCCACACAGACAAAAAAAACCCCGAACAGTATTGTAACCAACAGTATTATGTATTAGGTTTTTGTTGTCAGAGTGCTGGTATAAATTAATCTCCATATTTGTCTCTTTAATTTAGACAGGCAAAACCCTGTATTTAATGATTGAAGTGGCTTTCTGAGAAAAGTATTTTGTCCCTTAGTGAAAGACTTCAAACATTTGTTTATAAATACACCCTTACATTCTCATCCTGAGTGGCTAGCCTGCCATTTGGAGAAAGGTGGTGTCAGAAAGCTGATCTATAACCTTGGAAAAATGTGTGTAAAATGACTTTCAGTAAGTGTAGGAAAGAGCTTGGTTAATTTTCAGCAAAGTATTTCTCATTTAGGGCACTTTGCCCTTCAGGTAAAGAGGACTGATAAAGCTAGTACTTACGAAGTGACAGTGCAGTGCCACAGCATTTATCTGCCTTCAAAGGATAAACTGTCCATAACCAGGAAGGGAAGGCAAGGCCCTATGCTATAGAGCTGTGCTTGGACTGCTGGAAGTTGCTCAGGTCTAGCACACGTTCATTCATCAGACCTCATCCCTGACAGCCTTGGGCTGAAGGAGAGGTACAGCCTCGTGTTGGACCCAGCAGTGTTCCCGGGAAATGGCAAGCTGATATTCAAGGGCTACAGGGCTGCATTCACAGAGCTGTGCGGGGATGACACCAGCCGTATTCCCGCTTGATGTATGGCTGCACTCAGAGTGTGTCTCTGTGGAAAGAGTTACAGCACTTCATGCTTGTGTAAACATCCGAAGTCTTCACAAGATGAACATGCTGGCATTTGAAGGTCAAACATGCTTCAGCACTTCTAGTTCCTTACCCACAAGCACAGACATCTTTATCATGCAAGCAGAAGTTCCCTTTGGGTTCCTTTCTTTCTCACATGAAACCTTACACTTGTGATCAGTAGTAAAAACTATAGTGTAACAGGAGACACTTCGTGGTGAAATGTGGGGGTTTATTTTCTTGCAATTTGTGAGGGTGAAGCATCCGTTTACCACCTAGGAATTCAGGTTTTGATGAATCCACATAGGTAGTAAGTAGATTCTCTTTGAAACTGGAAAAGCAAGCTATTTTTAGCATGCCTTGTCATAGGGTAAGCAGCAACAGAAATGCAAGAATTTTCTCATGTGGTTGCATTGGTGTTTTGTTGTTTTTAATAGAACTGTCCCAAATTCACTCAATTCTTGCTTTTGATGAGTTTGATGGGAAGATAGAGGGTATATTGTTTGGTTTCTTTTGTGTGTGTTGGTTTTGTAGTTTGGGGTTGGGGTTTTTTTGGGTGGTTGTTGGTGTTTTTGGTTTTTGTTTTGGTTTTTGTATCGTTTGCTTTTTGTGACGCTCTTAACACATGATTTGTCAACAGCCCTGAAAATAGAGAGCTGATTAGACTGCAACTAGCAGCCCTCCATCCTACCCCTCTTCCAAAAGAAGTGGAACAGTAGGGTATTTTTTTTAAGGAACTGTTTTCACTGCGGGAGATTTTTTTGTGCTCTAAAAACTGAATTGGGGTAAGTGGTCAAGATGGGTTGGGTGGCTCAAGGAGCTGCCAACTTGGCCTCTGGAAGCCAGGGGCTGCTGATGATGGGAAAGTTCTCTGTCCCCTCCAAAGTGACTTGTTGCTTCCTTCCTACCATCATCATCTGCCTGCTAGTCTTCTCTGGCCTGTTAGTATAGGGGGCATCACATGTTTCTCTAGTTTACTCATCTCTGTTGTTACAGGAATCTAAAGGAAGAACAGCTATGGTACCCAGGGGTAGGAACGCACTGGCATTCACTTACCAAGCAAGCATCTGATGGGATTGTCTGGGTGGGGGGGATTTTTTAGTCTTATGCTTGCGTTTATTTCTTCTCCATGGGATGACTTGCACTGGTTTTATTAGAATGGCACTGTACTCTACTCTTCTCCACTTACGCCTTTGTTGGGTTAAAACTGAAGAAACATGCCAGCGTAGGGGAGTTACAAAGTGATGGAAGTGAAAAACCTGGTTCTGCAGAGTGGTTGTGCATGGCCAGTTTGGTTTTTAAACTTCCTAGTCTTGATCTGCTTTTGTGTAGATCTTACCAGTATAATAATAATAATAGCCACAACCTGCTTCTTAACAAAAATAAAGCTAATAGCTTTAATACTTCATTAGCTTGAAGAATTGGTGCTGGGTTACTGATCACAGTATAGTCTTTCCTCATGCATGGTTTCATCTGTATTAGTGAATGTATGAGCAGTTTTGCATTTTGCTCTCACTGTGGATTTAAACTTTATTCAGAAATTTTGAGGTTTTTTACTGACCTTCAGGTTGAAAAATAGTACGTTTTTTCAGGATGATTATTAATTTAGTAATTATTAATTATCACAAAGGGAAATTATTAATGATCACTAAGGGAACTTAAAGGGCAATTTGTTCCAGTTAAATATGTGAACCTGAAGCTAATAGAAAGTACTTCAGTTTTACTAGAACATATGAGTATGCTTAAAAAACCCCAACAATTTACAGTCATAACCTTTCTTCTTAATCCCCTGAATTTTTGTTGTTGTTTTCCACCCAGGAATTTTCTGTGTGTACCTAAATCTGCAGACTTGATAGGAAAGAGTTATATCTCAGTTCTGTACTCAAACTGAAACACTTAACCTAGCCACTAAAAATGCTTCCTAATTGTTTAGTTTGAAATACCAGAAGATAGCAAAAACCTGTACCAGGGATAATGAATGACAGTTGTGATTATTGGAAGTTATTTACTTTCTGCATTAATATGTTTGATCTTTAACTCTCAATGGCTTTGTCAGCAAGTTCTTGATGTGCAAAATATTTAAATTACCCCATTTTTCCCTATTAGATCATTGCAACTAGGTCAACTGAAAATTGAATCATAACAATTTGATATCAAAGTTAATTTTGGTAACACAAATTAATTTGGGCTCTGTAATAATACTGGCTTCTACTACTTTTTCCAGAAGGTACTTGGGTGTATACATCAGCAGTTTCTGTTCCTTAGGAACTCTTATCCTCCATGCTTTGGAGGAGACTGGCTATTTTTATTTTAACCTGGACTGTTGAGTTGGTCTTATATATGATATGGTTTTATATCTTTTTATTACAGTTTAACCTAGGACACTATTTCTGAATAGATGGTATTTTTGCAAGTCATTCCCTTTCATTTGTGACTGTTCCTGATCTGTTTGAAGATTATTGATTATTTACATTCAATTCCTTGTGACTGCAGCTGTTTGGAACCAGTCCACCCAATAGAGATTACAAACCCTTTGAGAAAAGAACTGTCTTACCATGTTTATGATACTTAACACAGAGGAGCATCGTGCCTTTATGGGTGAAAAGCCTGTATTTCACCTTTCAGCACGAATGAGAAATAATCAACAGCATGCACATGAGCTAACAGCCGGAGCTGTTTCCTTTTACCTGTTTGCTTAGATTTGTTTATTCAGTCAGTTCTAAACATGTAATAGGTAAGCTCCTTCCCTTTGCATAACATGGACTTTTTTGTGTGTGCATAGTTTTGTTTTTGGAGAACAACCTTCAGGAATATTTTGTTCTTACAGTGAAATCCCTTATAAGCTCTGTAATCAACCTCAAATTCGGCTCCCTGCATACCAGGCAATTTTTTTACATCTGTTTTATAACCTGACTAAGCTTGAATTGAATTGTACAAATTTTCGTTAGTCTGTGAAGAAATGAAGTTTTTTGGGCAGGGTTTCCATCTCATGGTACCTACGATAGGGAGACTAATAGCCATCTATGAGAGCATGGAGCCACCCTTTTCTTGAGAGAAACAGTGACCTGGGTTGGCCTAAGCCAGTGTAAAATGACATTTACGCTATGCACAATCTTCTGAAAATGCAGGCTCCTTACTCATCAATGGCCATTTGGCTGCCCAGAATGTTTTGTGGTGGTTGTCTTGGGTTTAACACTCTTATATACTGAGTTGACACTGAAGATAGAAAACATAGCACATGTAAATCACAGTCATTGCTGTGCTGTTGTAGAGCACTGATGTGATCAATCTCTAGTGTTTCTTTTCCTGTTTCAAAGTTTGGGTGTTGGGAAGCCAGACTTCAGTCTAGTTACACTGTGAACTTCCCCTCCTATGCCCTCTTGCTCCATTCTGTAAATGATAAACATTTTGATATGTTGCTTTGTCAGTTAGTCTGGGATGCAAGGTTTTTAGATAAAAACCTGATTGAATCTTAAGCTAACTTTTCTTTTCTGTAGCTTACCAAGAACCTTTTTAGTACTTCATTTGTTCTCCTTTATTAGCTAACAGCAATCCCTGCGTTAATTTGGCGTATCATAAAGGAGTAATACTGAACTGTCATATACCTTTCCTTTGTTAAACTCTAAAATGATAGGCAGCTGTAAATTTTTATTTCCATTGTCAGTTATGTAACTGCTCTCATAATTAACAAAACGTCTCCTATGTCAAGGTGTTTCAAGATTAACCTAAATTCTAGTAAATTGAAGGTGTAAATTCAAGTTCAACTCTAATGCCATTTTTATTATGTACGAGCAATTGGCTGTGTACAGTTACTGTTATTTGGTCTGTTACAACAGAATCAATTTACGGCAGGTATTTGTCCATTATTATTATTGTGAAAAATTTACTCTAAAATAGCATGCACTCTGCTGAGGCCAGTTAGTTTAGTTACGGGCACCTGAGAAGTGGGAGGATGCCTTTCTGAGCCTCCTGAGTGCTTTGAGGTGCCACCTCTTCCCATTTGTGCTCCTCCCCTCTTCCAGTGATATGGCTTGCAAGGTGTCTCTGAGGTTGCTCACCGCCCAAAAATCCTCTAGTTGTCAGCTGCAAGTCTGCAGGAGAAAGTACGAATGATGTCTTCACTGTGTTTTGACCTGTGTGCCACACCAGGACATGTGGGCTAAGTTGCGGCCAAACACACTTCTTTGATGCTGATTATGAATAGATGATACCTGCTTGGGACACTGATGCCTAGAACCACCCTCCTCTCCACTCGCCTCCCTGTCCTCCTCCCTTCACATTCCTCGTTGCTCTCTGAAGAGTTCTGTTTATCACATGATGGCTGTGGCTGGGGTGTAATGTAGCACCTTTGGGGAAAACCTGCTGCAGAACTCATTGATGTTGCTTCTCATTTAAGAAAACCTTTCTAAATACTGCTTAAAGCCAAGTGCTTGTTTTGCTGAACATGGACATCAGCTTACTTGACCCTTTCACCTGACATGGCAGGTTCAGTTTTCTGAATGAGAACAGCTGTGCTACAAGAGGTGCTTAAGCACCTTCCCTGCTCCAGCAGACACCTGAGGAGGGCCCACCTTGAACCTCTTTTGGCAGCTGTAGTCTGAAGCCTTAGTTAAACAATAGAGTCCAAGCAATATGTCTAAGAAAGAGTTTTTAACTGTGACAGTCTGTAGAACATTCTTACATGAATAATTAAATCCCATTTAGGTGAAACTTTTCTTGTTAGCTATTTGACTTCAAAAGCGAGCAAGCAAGGAGGCACTTGTTGTCCTGTTTGGTTAGTCCCAGCCCCAGGGTGAGTTGTGAGTTTATTGACAAGGTGTCTCCTCTGCTGGACTTTAAGAGCAGTGCTGGGATATGGGATCAGCTTCTTGGGCAGTTAGAGCAGAGCCACTTGCGGGAAGAGGCAGCACCAGCAGCAGACGTTGCACCGGTGCACTCTTGTGTATATTGTCCACAGCCAGTGATCTATCTGGAATGCTGCCTTACCGCTGACATCAGAGGAAATGCACAGAGTAACATAAGTTTTCATCTGCTGCTTTCAAAATTTTCCCTCATGAGCAGTTATGAACCTGTTCTTTAAAGCTGTCTCCTTCGTGTTCTGGGTGTCGTGTGTAACTCCATCCAAATGGATTTTGGGTCCTCTTGAGCAGTGCTCATGAAACATGTTGGCCAGCTTACTGTTCTTTCCGTGTGGGAACTTGTAAAGTGTGTTTCAGCTCATACATGCACATTGTCAAACATGTATATAAAAATTCATAATGTACTGACTTTAATTTCTTTAACACCATTCTTGTGTTGTCTTACTTGGGACAGATGCTTTGCCATTAAATATTTTGCAGTGATGGTTGAGCTCAACACTTTTGACTAGGGGCAAAAATCTTCAAGGAACTCAATTTTTTAAAAGTAAGCTTTTATAGACCTTTCAGATGCATTATAAAAAGTTTACCCAGGTGATTAGTCTTGATTTATTCTATCTAATTTGGTCATCCTTGCTGTAGGCCTACAATATGATACATTTACTGTTCTTATTGCATTTAGTGTCTTCCTTACTGCTGCACAACTTACTCTAAAATCCATTTATTCTCTCAATTTTTTTTAATCTTTTGAGATGATACAAGATATTTGAATTTAAAAAATCTTTATTCTGATACTGTGGATTAGACTTAGACACTAGGCAGTGTTTCTGAGCATGAAGTCTGTCCAAATAGCAAATGTTATTTTGTGGTAGTGCCATTAGTATTTTCATGCAACATCCTATATATATTAATCCCTAAGGACAGGATTTAGTTCTCAATAGAACGTGATCTTGCATGTTAATCCCTGCTTGGTTTCTGTCTGCAATGACTCGCATGTACAAGGAAGAGAAAATGAATAAAACAGGCTGGAATTAATCACTTAATAAAATATGACGATCTTCTACCAGCTCTTTGTTAACTACTACTTTGTTCACCGGGTTTAATTCTTGCAATGAGAACTGGAGAGGAACAGTTTTGTTATTAAGTAGTGGGGTTTGTAGGTAGTAATATTTACATTAAATATTTACATGGCATTGCACATTCACAGAAATTGTTGACTTTCTCTGAATGCTAAAACTATGCTACACCAGCTTCTGGGTTATCGAGTGCTCTCATGGGAGGCTTAGTGACAAGACAGAGCTTTTGCCTTTTCATTATTAAGAGCAACTCAGCCCCAACATTAGTAGTAGTCATTACTTTCACATCTTATCCTTCAGATGGCAGATGGAGAGTTGGCTCTTGGTAAACAGGATCCTGTACCCTTTCCTCTATCAGTATGTTTAATCTTAGAAGCCAGAAATTGCCTGGTTTTAGGTTGTTTTGGGGGTTGAGTTTTTTTAACTAGTTGCTAATGTCTGGAGTGGGTCCATAGAAATTTGTATACTTAGTAAGGCAGGTGATTAATCTAATATACTGTCTTCCTCATTAGGTGGCAGAGGTGGTGTGAGAAACCTATTGTGGGATCAGGAGACTTGTGTGGGTCTGCCCGTAAAGCTGACTCAGCTATCACTCTGGTTTGGGGTAGTTAACAGGAAAACAAATCATTCAGTTAAGCTTTCATGATCATTCAGAGTATGTGACTGTGCCTCTGAACCAGGCAAGGCACCACTGTAGTTTGCAACAACTTCAAAAACCCAAGCAGTAGGTCACACGATGGGTGCAGAAATCATCTTTTGGAGGCCAGTGTGCCTGAAATGAAGTCAAGGATTGCTGCTGCTTTGATTTGTTGCTAGCATATGGGGAGTTTTAAGGTATGGATAGAATCATGGGGTCACTTATGATGGAAGTGACCTCTGGACTTTGAGTCCACTTTGCTGCTGGAGGCAAGGCTGGTAGTGAATTTTAACCGGCTACTCAGGGCTTTGTCTGGTATGATCATGAAAACCTGCAAGCAGACATTCTGCATCCTCTTTTGACAGCTTTTTCCCTATGCTTAATTATCCTTGTGATTATTCCTCCCTGAGTTTCTGTTTGGGATCTCTCCTCTTTCAAACTATGGCCATTCTCTCTTCCTGCAGTGCAGCGCTGTGAAGCAGCTTGCTCCGTCTTCATGATATCTCCACAGATCAGGCAGATGCTAGGTCCCTTAAAGCCATTTCTTCTCTTGAACAAGCCTGCCATATTCCCTCAGACTCTTCTTTTAGGCCAAGTTTTCCAGTTCCCTCCATAATCCCCTGCTCAACTCATTCGTGTTCATCAGTATCTTTCTTGTCCTGGGATGTCCTGCACTGGACGCAGTATCCTAGATGCAGTCTAATGAGTGCAAAGTACAAGGGATTAATCACTTCCCTCAATCTGCTATATATGCTCCTGCTTGTACAGCCCCGGACACTATTGGACATCTTTGCTGTCAGAACATGCTGTTGGCTTGTGCTCCACTTGCTCTTGGCCCCAGCGGAGACTTTTCTGCATAGTTCTTCCCCAGTATGCCTGTCCCCAGCCAGTATCATTCCCAGGGCTTATTCCTTCCCAGGGACAGGACTTGGTGTTGGTCCCTGTTGAGTCTGAGTTTCCTATCAGTTCACCCCTCCAGCCTTTCTGAATGGCAGCTCTGCTGATAAGTGTGTTGACTGGTAAGTGGTAAGAATTTGAGTGGAAGTCTTGGCAAATAGAATATTCAGGGCTCAGCAGTGTTGTGGAAGGTGATTGCTTAGGTTGTTAATAATCAGCAAGGTATTTTTGCTAAGTTGATCTTCAGCTGCTGTTTATGGAGTTATTTATTCACTCATCAGGGCCTTTGCACAAGATGGTATTGCAGAAACAATTACCGCCTGAACTCGATTTCACAGTGATTTCTGTTCTTTGCCAGAAGAGAGTGAGCAACAATTGAATTAAATTGCTGCTGAAGTAAAAAGAATTTTATTTTTTATAAAGAAACATGCAGTATGAAGGTGTTTGGGAGGAAGGACGGACGGACAAATGACCTATCAGAAAAATAAACCAAACCTGAAATCTTACTGAAGTAAACATTCCCTTGTTTAAAATGTTTTATATTCCTTATTGGAATCTGAGCATTTGAAATGGCCAAACCATCAAGGCATCTGTAGGATTTTCATTCTTTCTACCTATCTATAGGCTTATGGTCATTACTCCCTCTTAGACATCAGTGACTAGTGGGACCTTTGCTAGCCTTACTCCTGATGCCTGATGCTTTACCCCAGTTACTAAGAATTGCCCAAGATTACGTTGTATAATAATGCAAAGCACAGTGGGATTACTGGTCCCAGTTGTGCCAAATTGTTTCCAAGCATCTTACCTTTGTGCCATTTTACTGTTTGATAGGTGTCTTTAGCAACTCACTAGTATGCACGCATAAGTTATTAATGAATTAATCCAATTACTTCTTCCTGTATGCTGTTGCCGTATCAGAGGCCGTTTTCCAAGCATGTCTTGCATAATGAAGTGCATTAAGTGTCACTTCAGCCAGAAGGAAGGCATGAATTTAAAATGCTTGGAGATTTGCACTTGCAGATTGTGCTGCAAAACATGTCTGCTGCCTGCTGTGAGAGAGGGAGCAGAAACAGTAACAAACGACGTGCAGCCTGTCATGCATCTCAGCAGCAGCAGAACGTGATGTTAATAGCTGGAGTGTTAAAATTTGTGCATTTGGTAGCATTTATGAAGCATAGTCTGTTTTGAAATTCAGCCATATTATAGCTTGTAAAAACCTCAAGACAGATGGGGGGAAAAATAGATTCACAAAAATATGATTTGTTAAGGTTTGAAATTTTAAATCTTCTTTTGAGAAATATCATTAAATTATACTTGCTATTTATAGTTAAACATAAGGAAGAACATTGAAATGGGCCCTGCAGTATCTCTCATCTTAATTTATCAAGTAATGATATGTGACTTCATTAATAATTTCTGAAAAGGTTCTTAGGAATGTTTTTATTTTTAAAAGCCCCTAGCTTTTCTTCTCTTTTGACATTTTTGGAAAACCAGCTTCATTAAAGTCTGACTTGAGTACACAGGAGAGTGAATGTTGCCTTGAGTAGACCTGGGAATGGTTAACGACTTTTCCTACTTCAGATCAATCATTTAGCATACAGATTGAAAACAGTTAAAACCAATGCTGCTTTTACAAAGGGAATCTTACCTTACTAAAAGAAGCATTCACAAATGCAGAGAGTCTATCCTGCTGCACCATTCTGGTAATAGGTCGTCAGCGTGAGGTGGGGGTCAAATCTTTTGATTTTTCTTTCCCTTTCATTTCCTATTCCTTGTACCCCACACGTTGCTTTTGGTACTTGACAAGGATGTGTGCGCTTCAGTGTGGGAGAAAAAGAATTCAACTGTTTTGGAGGAGCAGAAATATTTATGAAGAAAATATTTCAGATTTTGTTTTCCATGGAAACTTTCAGGGACATGGGTAGTCAAGATACTCTAATCTTTTGACCCCGCAGTTTCTTTCCAGACTGAGGTGGTTGGTCTTCGTGGAACAACATTCCTGTGTTTGTTTCTCTGCAGCTTGCTGTAAAAAGCTACACAGACACAGGATGTTTTCCAAACAGAATGGCAGCTGGCATGTAATGACAGGCATATAACTACATCTTTCCGACAGTTCTGCATAAACAGCCTGAGTGCACATACTTCCTTGTGGAGTAAAAGTGCTGTTGTCATTGAAGGTATCACTGTCCTGACTTTTTTCTCCTTACTTGGTTGTGGCACAGGATACTTGAAATAATTTTCACTGTCCCAGGATTCTGCTTGGGGGATCTCTACCAAATTGTACTAAATGTTCACAAATGGTCTAATTAAGCCTTTCACATTTCAAATTTGTTCCTTAGAGTTTTCCAGTCATGTTCTTTTTTTCATGATTATTCCTTTCTGTGAATTTTACCAATTGTTCTCTGTAGATCAAGCAGTTTCCAATAAATTCTTGGGTTATTCTGTCCCGCCCATTTGAGGAACCCGGTAGTTCCCTCTATTATGCTGTACATAGAATCAGTCTTGTTTAACCTACCTTGGCTTCCAGCACCTTCCAGATTTTCATTGCCTGTTTTTTTTATAGCACTGCGGAAAATCTGTTTGAGCTAGACATACTGCTATTAGTTTGGGCTGGGACATTGAATTCCCCCAAAATAACCCCTCTGCTCCAAAATACACCAAAAAACCCCACCAAATTACCCTGTGGCAAGCACCCACAGCATCCTTCACTCTACAATCTTGTTTCCCACCGTAAGCAGCTAGACTCCTGTCCTCAGTGCATTCACCATCTCTCCAGAGCAGCTGACTATGTCCTGCTACAGATTTATCAAACAGGAATACTGTGATGATGGAGTGAGAAGTAAAAAGTCAATCTGAAATGTCTGTTGGGGCTGTAGAGGAGAGGGGAAGGAAGCAATAAGCAACTAAACACAGTGCAGGAGGAGGAGAAAAGGTGTTAAGTTGGGCAATATCACTTCAGGAGCCCTGTGACTAAGGCAGGATGCTATACAGAATGACATTTCTAGTCTTTATTCATGATGTTGCCTAACTCGCTATTTCCAAGAAATTAGGGAGGATTGTATAACTGGGAGAGAAGGGGCTGTGTATGCAGCAAATACTCTAATTTGTGACAGAAGCTTTGCAGATGTAACCAATGCACCGAGGAATAGGGAAGGAGAGCAACTCAATCCTGAGTTTTCTCAGCTTCCTCAGCTAGACTTTGCAGCCTGCTTTTGGGCTCGTTTCTCAGTAAATCACGTTTGAGGGGCAACATTCTGATTTGTGGTGTGGAGCAGAAAAGTCTGCTAGTGAGAGTGACTGGTGCCTAGAGAAAGCAAACTGAAGGGGAAACCCTTCTGATAGCCTTTTTGGGAGAACTTTGCTGCTGATCACACTGATAAATTCTGGGTGAGTGTTTTTTTGCTTCATGGGCCTTTTAGGAGGATAGGGCAGGAGGAAGAATCCCAACATTTGACATAACCCATGATGCCTGGGTAGTGGGCTTTATGCACAGTTCTGTTGTATTGCATTAGTGAGCAAGAGAGGGACAGAAAAGGCATCTTACTGTACTCTCAGAAAGATTGTTCCTTTGAGATGGGAGAGACAAGTGGAAAAAGGAGAGAAGTAAATGAACTGAATGCTTCAATGAACCATTGAGGTGCTGTAGACCTTTGAGGAAGGTTTATATGCTTTGTCTATAAAGATGCCAGAATGTGTGATGATGTGTATTTGAATCTTATTGCATGTAAACAAATGTATCTCTTATTGGCATAATGCATCAAATCTGACTGATGCTTGTGTTCTGCCTGGAAACTAAGACAGAAAATGCAGTCGGGCAAAGTAGTAGAAAAGTGAGCAGAAAGTCCTTTTGTGTCTGTGATCAAAGAGCTACAGAGGAAGGAAGAAAAAGGTTCGAGAATAACCCCTTTTTATGTATGGTGCCTTCTGAAAATGAAGACATGATAGACACCATGAAATATAGGTATATTTCGTGGTATATAGTTCATTATTTTCATCCAGGCAAATGTATGTAAAGGATTTTAGCCCTTCAACTCCGGATTTTGTGCGAGGTATTTAGGCTTTCCAAAAATCACAGTAGAGCACATGATATATCAACAACAGCACTCCATGTCAACAAGTTCATTGTAGTAGCTTTTCTTCTACCTTGATCTTGTGTCCCAAGTATGGTCATACATTTGTGAAACGTACCATAATTGCTGTTTTATCAAAACTGTTCTAAGAGCGTCATGGTGCTAAGATGTAGTACAGCTAGAATTGCCAGTCAGTTTTTAATCTAATAGAAGAGCTTTGCTCATCCCAAATAGTTGACTTTTATAGCCTAATAAAGGGTAAATGTTGTCAGTAGTGAAGGTGGTTTACTTGAGAGTTCTTGCATCAGGGTGTATTTGTCGGTATGTGTACCAAATAGCAGAACAATAAACCACTTTTTAGTGGGTGTACTCTCTTTACCTTTTCAAGTTTCTTTGAAAGCAGGAATACAGAGGGTGTTCAAGGACTACTTTGAAGCAGAAAAATACTAAAGTAATAGGCACTTGCTTTGATGCTGTGAAAATGTCTGTTGGAGAACCACTGGCCTTACTTTCAGATGCTTAAAACATAGTGGATGGCTTTACCCAAAAATTATAAAACCCACGAGCTATAGTTATGGGAAATAACTTCTTGGAACTTTATGAGGATGAAAGGATTGATACAGAGAAATGTTAATGGGATTGGTGTTGGTTCTGGCTGAGTCTCTGGACGACAGGAGAGCTGCTGTTCCCACCTCATGCCCCAGAAGTGGCTGTGCAGGTTGTGCTGTCACTTATGCCTCCTGCCCTTCAAATGCAGGTTTGCATTGCTGTCCATCTGTCATGCTGTGGGTCTCTTACTGAAATTCATGCTATATAATTTTCATATCGAATGATGGAGTAGGGACAGTTTTCTTACAGAGCTCTCTTTTGGGGGCAGTCTTATGGGCAGGAGTGAAGCCAATTACTCATCAGAAAAATATAGATGGTCCACGCTGCCAGGCTACAGATGTCGTGGTTTATCAGCACCAGCTTGCCTTTCTCTTGGCCGATGGATAGGGGCTAGGTAGAGGCTTCTAACTTTGGTGTTTTGGATGGAGTTGAGGAGGAGGTGGTTTTGAGCTTTTAAGGCTAGCAGGGTTTCAGTGCAAAACCAGGCTCTCCACCTCCCCGCTGGTGTCCTCACATGCAAGCTCCTTTGAAGCATGACCTTCACTAGTGAATGCCTGGGGAGGGGGTGTGGTGGTTCAGCGTTGCTCGACGCTGCTCTCAATGCTTGTAAGTTACTGAGGGATGACGTACACTAGGGTGGTATTTGGTACCTGAGTGGATGCTGGTATTAATATTGGCAGTTCTTCACAGGTGATGATATAGGTAGAAATTATCTTTTGTGGGTGCTTTTATGTACTTCCTGAACACTGCTTCTTTTGAACTTCCATTTAAAATTAAATTTGAAATTGGAGAATCTCCAAAACCTTTAAGGCTGTTAAAATCCTGTAAACTAGACTGAAGATCTTTAACATAAGATCCAGATTAACATATCTCATGCCTGAGTTCAGAGGAAAGCAATGCCATGGGCCAGAGCAGGTATGGGTGCCCAGGGGGTTTGGAATGGTAGCAAATCCTCATTCAAACCAGGTTTTGGCAGGCACAGCCTCTCCCTCTGTAGATAATGAGTCTGAAATAGTGAGGTACACTATGACTGGTTCGATATGTCACTAGATAATTGTGCTTAGTGAATCATTTTACTGAAAAATGAAAAACATAAAGGATCTATAGGTGCTTTGCGTCTTCTCAGCTTTTCTGGTCTTCTGAAGAAAAGAAAAAGCATTTTCAATAAAGCATTGCTTCTTTCCACTGGAGGCCAGTGTATTTGGCTTGCACTCTGATGCAGATTGCAGCGAGCTTTTAATTACCAATGTTATAAATAAAAGGAAGTATCATACATAAAGACTTACATAAATATCACTCTTAATAGAAGTACTAAAGCTGTATGTAATAATGTATGTGTAATATAATACGTAATAACTAAATGTGATTACATTTATATAACTAAATGTTGGGTAGGCACAAGAGCTAGCAGAGGTGTTATGGGGAGCTGAGCTCTTTTGCTTGGGGAGCAGAGCAGAGCAAAGCCAGGGACAAGGAAAGGTGCAGGGCTGACGTGCTCCTCGCTGTGCTGTGCTGAGCACGTGATGGCTTGGGGTTATCTGTGCAAAGTCACAGGGAAAAGACACATCTCTCTGAATGTTCTCAAATATGTATGGTGCAAGCACTTGAGCCTGTACATTCATTTTAGCAAGGCCCTTATTCTCATTGTTGGCACAGAAAATGAAGCCTCAAGTCCTAGAGCCTCAGCGTGTGTGCTGCCTCCTCATGCAAAATTTAGCACAGGCTTTGCTCCTCAGAACATAATTTGCACATGCTTGTTTGTAGGTTGGGATCGTAACCATCTGCAGCCATCTGCTAGCAGGTGTTTGGTTTTGTCATGGATTTTGGTTTATTTACCTTTATTGTCTAATCTTTTCTCTCTTTCTGTGCAATGGTGGATGGATTCTCACATCCTGTCTGGTTTATGCAGTGCATAGAAAATCTGGTGATCAAGACTGTCTCTCGGGATATAGGATTTTCATTTTTACTTACTTTTCGCTGATACCATATTTGCCATTAAGCAGGTAAGTTAGTCATCTTATGAGCGTGCCCACTTGCTGAGCCTTTTTCTTCCTAGAGAAGGTTTAAAAGAGTGTGTGATCAGTTGCCTTCGCTATAATCTTAAATCTTATTAGAGGTCGATTCTTAATGTAATGCTTTTCTTAGTCTTTGCTGTATTGAAAAATGGAATTGCTGAACCAGAACTTCTGGTTTTACAGCCCAAAATCTGTTGTTGCTCCAAGAGTATTTTTCAGAGAATAGGACATGCTTGACCAAAGTAAAATGCAGCATCATAACCTTTGGCAAAACTGTCTGAAAAGTGCTACTCTGTTGTAATACACCAGGATGGGGCAATATAAAAGTCTGCTACAAATATAATGGAGAATTGGGCATCAGGAAAGAGATTACTGACATTAGGAAACAAAAAATTAGAATTATAAAATAAAATTAAACTGTGACTTACTATGTTGGCACAGTTCATGTTCTACTGCTGTGCAGTAAAAAAAAAAAAGATGCAGTTTTGCATTAGCAACAAGGAACTTGCCAAAAGGGTGAGCACAGGGTGGTGTTTTTTAACGTGGTAAAGTGATCTCTGCCCAGAATTCCCCTTCGGGACTGTTTTTGCCAGACCGGTTAGAAACCCACAAGCCAGAGAGGTCTGGTTTTATCCTGCCCTTCCTTGCAAGAGTGGGTAAACAGGTACTGGAAAACAAGTAGCTCTTACACTTGCGTGTTGGATCACTTGAGGAAGTTGAGTGATTTATGAGTTCACCAAAAGACAAATTGTGCCATGGTGGTTTATTATTGAAGTAATTCAGTAGAGCACATATGTACAACTGTAACTGAAATACAAGTGATGCTGAAGAAGGCAGAAGAGTACACAGAAAAGGGATAAATAGAAGGCCAACAGAAGTAGTGCTGGTGATGGTGGTAATTTGTGGTGTGGATTTGGTACAAATTCTGTCCACCCTTCCACCCGTGGCATGGTTGTGGTTTAGCCGTAGTGTACTGGCAGCTACGTAGCTGGTGGGGCAGCGGGTGTAAGGTGCTGGTAAGAACCAGGGGGATAGCATGGGGCCAGGGAGGCTTTTAAGGCGGTGCTACTACCTAGGGAAATGCTCATGCAGCTTGAGCCTCACAGGCACGGTGTGAAGAATCACCTGGTGGGGTGCAAGTCAGTATGTTGCTGTACTAGAAGAAAAATAATATCGGAGTTGAATTATGGGCAGTGATCTCAGCACCTGACAGTGGAAATTACAACCAGTGTTGGGCTGGGATGATCCGTCAGCCAAGAAAAATGCTCAGTCATGGCTTATACTGGCAAACACAGATACTGCTACAATTTTTCCTTATTTTTAGAGCCATGCACACTGACCCCCTCTCTTAGGAGGCACAGGATTGCTTGTTCTCCCTGTGTATGCTGTGAGTTACTTGTTCAAAAAAGCAAAGAATCTCCAGAGTCTTAGGATTCAGCAGCACTGAAAGTTAAATGTGTGCTGGAATGACATAGATAAAAGCTTCTCTGCAAATCAAAAGTATTTGATGTGCTTCTTTCTGATGGATTTGTGTTTCTATTAGACTAGCCCAGGCAAAATAAAAGTTGCAGTTGTCAAGTGAATTCAGTTTAGTTCATCGAACTGCCACTTGAACATTAATTTATTTAAAGCAACATCCAAAATAGAACAAAAGTACAAAGCTTTGCATTAACCTTTAGTAACAATTATAATGAAATGAATGAATAAAGTTTCCAGTGCATGAACTCTTTGCATGTGTAAATAAGAGGCAGAATTAAATTTTATTTGTAATAAAAAATTAAATTGAAGGCAGAAGGTACCACATGCAAAGTTGCAAGTGATTGCTGCTGCCCAGATGTTCACAACCCTGAATAATTTATTATAATTCTGTATAATGAAGTAGTTAGATTAAATAACCACCCTTCTCCCCAGCCCCTTCTTTCCTTCTGAAAACCATAGGGGAGCTTGTTCCAATGGATTACTTATTTCTCTGAAATTCAGAAAGTGTTTGCAAAATGGAGCCTCCTTTGAAATAAGAATTTGGGTTACCGTGAGGGTGCTGTTACCTTATTTTCAAGGAATCTGATTTTATAAATCAGATTCATATTTTGTGTGTAAAAGTCAAATCTAATACTGTACTTTCAAGTACATCCAAATGTCTCGTATTTCTTTAGTGTACTGATACGAGTTGGTTGATATAATCAGACATTCAAGAAAGTGGGAGGTTTTTGTTGCTTAGGTGGTTTGGGGGATTTTTTTGTGTGTGTGTGTGGTTGGTTTTGGGGAGGGGTTTTAGGGTTTTTTTGGGGGGGGTGTTTTTGTTTATTGGTTTTGTTTTTTACATTTACTTACATACTCGTCCATACTGTTAATGACGCTGCAGACCAGGCTGCGTTGCCCAGAACTTTGGACATACAGCTTTCAGTCTTACACTTGGTGGCTGTAACTCAGTGGTACATCTGTATTTGTTACTTTTGCCAAAATGACATGGAGTTATTTTTGTCAGTGATGAGGTATACCATTAATTGCCTTCTAACTTTACACACACAATATTCTGATGATCCTGCAGGGAGTTAAGGTGAATGGAGTAGCCTCATGCAGAGGTTATCTGTCGGGTGTGTATGTATTTGGACTTGTGTGCCTGTGCTTGTCAGAAGTCAGATAGATGTCACCAGCTTGCACACAGGCTCGTGTGCACAGCCTCTGAAATTGGATGTAGTTTGCTGGAGTAAAAGGCACTCCAGGAGTCTGTTTTGTTTGTTTTATAGAAATGTTTGCCTTAAAGACTGAATGTTTTACGTGCTTAAACAGCCAGAAAAGTGTAGCTGAAGTTTTGTGTGAAGGCTTGCATCCCAGGAGAGCGAAGCCAACGTACTCTATGAGTCTTCAGCAAAATGCCCATGTGCTTGCTTAGTGCTCAAGTACTTGACTAAGTTGAAGCAGTAGCAATTGCCAGTTGCTTAGGTAGTGAGTGACTTTGGGTATGTGGCAGGATGGTCCCCTGCGAAGACAAGTACAGCTAAAAAAACCCTGCAAGTTTATTCAAATTTCAGGGCAAGATTTCGGTGTGATACCACTGGCAGCAGACATTTTGTTAACAGGAGCTGCAGATTTTGTATTTTGGGTTACGGGAAAGTGTTTTAACCCACTACTTTTGCAAGTTTATTTTGGAACCCTTAGAAGTCATTTCTGTTAATAATCTGCAGATTGCATGTCACTGGACAATACAGGTTACAAAATCCTTTTTATCCTAGTAAACTAAATGACTGGCTTTTAAAGGCTTCAGATCAAAAGCACTGAACTATAGCAAGGAATTCCATGTGAAATACACATCTTGGTGATTACCAAAGGTATGTACATACATTTGCTGAACTCTGCTTTCTTGCTGTGCATTGGGTGTTGGTTATTTTTAGAACTTCGTAAGCCTCAAGGGTCACTTCATCAGCTCCCCCTGATGGGAGATGACCCTCTGCTGAAACAGTAAACTCGTAGTCATAGAATCATAGAATAGTCAGGGTTGG
>NW_009937472.1:0-334 GCF_000696875.1 Nestor notabilis
GTTGGGGCTCGCGCGGGGCTTCGGCTTTGTGCGACGGCTTTCTGGAACGAGGGCTTTGTGCTGGCCGGGAGCACCCGACACATTGTGCGTGCGGCCGCTGGGTCAGCAATCCCATTGCAGGGGAAATCTCCCTGCTGCTGCTGCTGCAAATGTGGCAGATGAAAAGCACAATGGTGTTTACAGGGACAGCGGGACGAGGATTCAGTGCAACGCACGTGTTGAAATACCAGCGGTGTTTTCTACACTGACAACTGGATGATTTCCTACCCTTGTACCCACAGGTATACAGACACACGTTACAGACGCATTGGCCGCTCGCACCCATGCTTGCTCC
>NW_009937472.1:353-3370 GCF_000696875.1 Nestor notabilis
TGCAGCAAGATGTTATGTGAAGTTAGTAAAACCCACACTGTTGAGGAGCTGGCAGGGCCACAGCCGAGCACAGCCAAGCAGCCTCTTGCTACTGCAGAGACTTGAATCTTGGCCCTGCTGCAGCTTCTGGATTTCTCTGTGCTTTGGCTTCATAGAATCACAGACTGGTTTGGGTTGGAAAGAACCTTAACATCATCCAGTTCTAACCCCCTGCCATGAACAGGGACACCTCATGCTAGACCATGTCACACAAGGCTCCGTCCATCCTGGCCTTGAACACTGCCAGGGCCACAGCTGCTCTGGGCACCCTGTGCCAGCGCCTCAGCACCCTCACAGGGAAGAACTTCTGCCTTAGATCCAACCTGAACTTCCCCTGTTTCAGTTTGAACCCATCACCCCTTGTCCTATCACTACAGTCCCTGATGAACAGTCCCTCTCCAGCAGCCTTGTAGCCCCCTTCAGACACCGGAAGCTGCTCTGAGGTCTCCACGCAGCTTCTCTTCTCCAGGCTGAACAGCCCCAATGTTCTCAGCCTGTCTTCATACTGGAGGTCCTCCAGCCCCTGATCATCCTCATGGCCTCCTCTGGACTTGCTCCAACAGCTCCATGTCCTTCTTAAGCTGGGGATACCAGAACTGCTCGCAGTGCTGCAAGTGGGGTCTCACAAGAGCAGAGTACCCGATCAAGGCACATATCCCCAAGCCCAGCAGATTTTAACTAGGGAGAAGCACCCTCATGTCTACCCTTTCTCAGCTTAATGTCACATTATCATCTGCACTTGGTCTGTTCAACAAAGGCCCATTTCACCTTGACTGCAAAACGTGGCACTAAAGTGAGGCAACTGTGAACCGAAAGAAAAGGGCAAAACAATCCCTGAGACTTATTGCAGGAGATGGGGGTTTCCCCCTGCTCATCTTTTTAAGTCATTGCTCTCTAGTGAACAGCAATCAAGTGGGTAGTTTCTAAGTACACAAGTAGGATGTGTTCATGGTACAGTGGGATCCTTCACTGTGTAGTGTTAGATGTGGCTTATTCTACCTACACACAGGGATGCTTCCCAGCCAGGATGCCAGACTTGTTCCAGGGTAGGATTCCCGTGGGCACATCGTTGCAGGCATGCCTGCAATGTGCTGATGTTGGACATTCCCCTAATGCGGGGTAGGTTTGGACAGGGGCGGCGGAGAGGCTTCGGCGAGACGGAATGCAATCAGAAATCCCTGTTTTCCGCGGGTGCCTAATCCTGGCTCGCCGTGTTGGTGCCTGGGGCTTGTTTGACTTGCTTTTTAAGCCTGAGAACTGTGAGACAGCCTAAAGTCGGGTCCCCACTTCCCGGCTGTGCGATGCCTGGGAATAACGCAGCATCTTACAGCTTGGTGAGGATTTCTGGCTAGTCTCTAGGCATTCTGCAGCTAGACCAAGCAGGCTGGGCTGGCTAAATGAGAGGAATCCTCCAGTATTTCTTATACAACATTCTCAGTGTATTTGCTCTGTGTCAAATAAAAACCAATCATCTGCCTTGCAAAAGCAGTACTGTGCACAGAAAACAGATCTAAAACTATGGACTTCTAAACAAAGAACTGAATTTAATCCTCTGTAACCTTGTTTTCTTTCCACCTCCTTGCTGAAGTGGAGAAAATGGTCTTCTTGGGGTTGCTTTTGCTCTTGGCAAGACTCTGAGGAAGTTTTTACTCTCTTAATCAACCCGTGATTTCCAGAAGGCTCACAGATACCACATTGCATTTACTTCATGGTGACAAGATATATTCCTGAAGTGCTCATCCATGTCCATACACAGCCACGTCTTCCTGCCTGCCCCGGTCACCTCGTAGGGAAGCAGTGGATTACTCTGATGTGAGCAGAAAACCGAATATCTAGGAGGGCCCCTACAGCATTATAGTGTTCTCATTTTAGGAAGCCTGTGGCCTACATTCAGATGTCTGCCCTAGCACAGTAAACAGCACGTGTGGGACAAGGAGAAAGGAGGGTGACAGTGGCTCTATGGCCCCTTGGTCCCGGGGGGGAGCCACGTCTTGGTCTGATTATAGCCACCATTTACTGAAGTTGTCAGGTTGCTCTGAGTAACTGCAGCCACCGGGACACTGCTGGCAGGTGGGAACAGCTGGACCAGATGTGCTGTAATGCCCTTGCCTGGTACCAGCTACGACTCCCCTTGAACAAGGTATATGGTTAACGATGCTACACTAACCCTGACCTGCCCAAACTTCCCTTCGGAGAACCACAGACTGGTTTGGGTTGGGAGGGACCTTAAGATCACCCAGGTCCAACCCCCTGCCATGGACCGGGAACCCTCTAGATCGTGTCACCCAAGGCTCTGTGCAACCTGGCCTTGAACACTGCCAGGGATGGGGCAGCCACAGCTTCTCTGGGCACCCTGTGCCAGCGCCTCAGCACCCTCACAGGGAAAAACTTCTGCCTTAGATTCAACCTGAACTTCCCCTGTTTCAGTTTTCTCAGCCAGTGTTCTCAGCCTGTCTTCATACGGGAGGTGCTCCAGCCCCTGATCATCCTTGTGGCCTCCTCTGGACTTGCTCCAGCAGCTCCCCATGTCCTTCTTATGTTGGGTTAGGACATCTGTGCAGGAAAAAAGGAATTCTTGTCCTCGCTCATTGTTCTGGAGCTCAATTTGGACCTTGGCTCTCCTGTTTAAGTCTGGATAAGGTAACATAAAAAACTCATAGGGCAACATGACTACCCCAACAGTTTGCCCATGTCTTGCATGGTCCTGGATCCCATGAGTGCAGCAGGTTTGTTTTTTCATCCTACTTCAGCCCAGCTCTCCTGCTGTCCCTCTGTTTACCCTGGCTGGTTCCTACTGGAAAAGGCTTATCCCAGCTGGTGCTTGGGTACTGGAGTCACACAAAGGATACAAGACTGGCACACAAGCCGTATGGACTTCTTCTGGCAACTGAGCTGATCCTGTCTGCTTGTATTCCAGTTTGGCAGCCTAAAGGAAAGGAGTGACCAAAGTAATTTTACAGTAGGAGAAAGGATGATCG
>NW_009937472.1:3421-3633 GCF_000696875.1 Nestor notabilis
CTGGTGCCCTGCCCCAGAACCAGCCTTACCTAATCCTCTTCCACACCACGTATATTTAGCAGCAAGTTGTAAATGACAGTGAAGAAACCAGCCCATCCGAGAGGTGTTTTGCTTAGAAATACCTTTATTTTATAAAGCCACAGTTCTGTAAAGTTTTACCACACTTATAAAAAAGGGGCTGACAATTCTGAGGGAGGAAAGAAAAGCTGAAA
>NW_009937473.1:0-9907 GCF_000696875.1 Nestor notabilis
TGTGGTGTCCCTGCTCATGATTCTATAATTCTCAATTATTTTTCTGAAGTCCTTGTATAAGACAATGCTGGAAGGGAAGATGGAGTATACTTGGTTTTTTAAGAACCAGTGTCAAAACAATCCTATCAGCCCATGGCGCTAAACACTTTAATTACTGTTTCTTAATTTCAAGAGACAAACCTTCAATTGTAATAACGGAAACATCCATCAGAAAAAGCATCTCTGCCATATGATTAACAGCTGTCCTGACAAAACTCAAGAATTGGACATATTTGCAAGACTGTGTTTTAAAAACATCATCAGAGGGAAATGAATGAAGAGAGACAGAGGAATAGTTAGTACCTTCCCTACTGCTGCAGGGCTCATATGGAAATTAGGGACTCTTTCTGGCGTAATAGCCCATACTTCTTATGGGATTATAGTGATGGATTCCTGGATTAGCCAATATAATTCTTAAAATATTCTCCAAAATTCTCCTCTAAAGCCATCATTTTAGTATCTTAAATATAATTACAGAAGCAGGCTGTGCAGATACAGGTCAGCTGTTTATGACTCTCAGAGCTGAGTCTTGTAAGTGATGACACAAAAGCACAGCTAATTTTGTACTAGAAGAGGTTCTAAGATCTGTACACATAGAAACAGATATTTTCATCAGTAGTTACATTGCTACAGTTCTCCTCCCCATCCCTCCGGGAGCGGGGAGAGGAAGGGCAGGGAGTGAGCAAGTGGCTGCGTGGTTCCGAGTTACCGGCTAGGCTTGAACCACGACATAAGACTGTTTTTATTTTCCCCTGGAGAAGCTCTGTACACGGACTGTATTCCTCTGCTACAAAAGTAGATCTGGGCAAAGCTATCTGAGCAGTTAAAGAGAGACCCACTCCCTACTGTGCTCTGAAGTTGGGTTTTATTTGTTTTGGGTTGTTTGTTTTTTTTTCCTGCTATTGGTATATAAATACCTTGGTAAAACTCAGGTTTAGCTATGCTAGGAGCCATTGGCCAAACATTGATTCAGCTACTGGTAATGCTGCTCCCTGCTACAAGCAAGTCTTGCGCAGGGCTGCACTTTCCATAGCTAGCCATCCAACCTGAAATATGCTATGGCAGAACATCTGTCAGAGAGGTCTAAGCACCTGTCCTCTCTGAGTGAGGCCCTGGAGGTATTTCACAAGAGACTTTCTGAAATTGAGACACCTTACATGAGTAATGACTGCGAGTTTAGTCCATTGCGATCTCCAACCCTTTGCCCTCTCTTAATGTAACTGTGTGTGCATCTCCATTGAAACATTTATCTTTTCAAATGTATGCCCAGTGGATAGTGAAAAAGATGCCACTGATGTGTAAAAGGGACAGTAATCCATAAGCTAACACTGCAGCCTCTCAGCTCCATGACTGTGGAGAAGTCTGTGCAGAAAGTACAGTGAAGAGAGCAAGCTGAATTGCTGGCCTGGGACTGAAAATATCAAGCTTCACTTTTTCTTCATTAAAATGAATTTGTCATTCATGTTGTACTTCACACTGGCATTTGCAGTAAATGTTATTAATTGTTTGTAAGACATCTCAATATAACAGAGATGGGGATGTTTCAGATCACTATAAAAACTTTGGAAATTAATATAATTCATTCCTATGCAATCCTGAGTCGGGAGCTAAACATTATTCAACCCTCTTGATAAATTTCCTAGTAAAAAAATAAGTAATCATCAGTTACGGGCACGTATGTGAGACCGAAGTGTTTAAGTCATTGCACGAATTTGTAGTTAATATGCCTAGGCTGATTAAATGCGGCAAAGGCGGCCCTGGCTGAACTCTCTGCAGCCAGGGAATGGAAGTGAAGGATATGAAGGATGTGAGTTTGTAATAGTATGAGAAAATTCTAATCAAAGTCCTGTCTAAGCAGAAACCTGCAATAATTTACACATTGTTCTAGCACAACACTGTTTAACGCTGGAGATTTCTGGGCCAATGTTGCGAACCATTCTACTCTTGTGGCTAGATCTAAAGGATGGTGGTGAAAAGGGCTCTTACCCATCTTCACCCCTTGGCCTGTGCATCCTGTTTCAGTTATGCAACCCATGCTAGTAGTTTTGGTCCTTCTCATAACTGGGCCATGATTTGTTGTTGCAAGCAAAACTTTAATAGTCATCGTATAGGATATAGTGAAGCAGTCAAACAAGCCACTCCAAGGTGTATTTACTGTGTGAGAAACGGGATGGGATGGGTCTCCTGCAAAGGAGCCTGTTTGAAGGCTCTGAGACATGAGGTCCGTCCCTATCTCCTCAGAGAGGCATTGTCTTCATCTGCAGGTGAGTGCAGCTCAACAGCACCGTGGCTTGAGATCTGTGGTAGTGCAGCCTTGTGAAGACCTTGCTGTTTGGCACAGAGAAGCATTAGCAGTTACCACAGAGGAACAAAAGGCCTCCACATATGTGAAGGTGCCAGAGCAAACCCACACATGGAAATGTCTAGAGCCTGTGTGCACTGGGGAGGGAACAGCTGTGGAAGCAGCAGGACATTATCCTCACTTAATACAGGGGAAAGCGAGGCACTAATGTTAGATCACGTTGAGTCATCCTCAGCATTCTTGAATCCTACAGTTTGGACCTGGATGGAGGGACTCGACGAGCCACCCTCAGCCTGTGCTGGTGTTAGGGACCAAATACACCTCTGCATTTCAATCATTTCAAAAAGATATCTTTCTGCATAATAAGCTGTCAATGTAACCAACGCTACGGCTTTGTTGAAGAAGGATGGAGGGAGCTCCTTTTGTCTCTGCCACGTGGGAAATTAGACAGGGTGATTAGGAAGATTACTTCAAGCATTAAAGATCTGCAGAACTTCAGCACCCTAAGTACACATATGAACCCTAGGACCTCGCTTCCTATCTGTAACTTACAGAGCTAAGTGTACATTGATCATTTGTGGCTGTAAAAATCCTTTCCTTGCTGAAAGTCGGAAGCCTTTCCTCACTCACAGTTTCATTAGAATTTAGAAATCCAGCTCTGAAATCCAGCTCTGAAAGCAGCTGCTGGGACACACAGATTTATGAGCTTCCCATTACCTTCCCTCTTTGCACCTATTACATGGGTATAAGATGCATCTTTTTGCTACTGTTTCATGTGGATCCTCATGCAGCTATTGCCTCTCCTGTCACACTGCCAGATCAGGATCAGCTTTCCAGAAGGAAAGTGGGCAATAACCTTAATAGATCGTAGCCTTGGGTGGGTTATCAAGGAGCTGGAAATGTGAAATGAAAGGAGGAGACTCATAACAGAGTACAAACTTCCCTGCTCTGGGCTGGGTCTCACACCCAACAAAGTACATGGCAGCTCTTGACTGAATCCAGCGGGAAGAAGAGTTTTTTTCCAGTATCCACAATGATGAATGAGGAACCAGCACAGAGCACCCACAGCTCCTGCTGCAGAAAGCAGAGCAGGCGCCAGTGAACTGGACTGCAAAGAACCACTGGCTTTTACACAAGCTCATGCAAGGTCATTCATCACCGCAGCAGATGCTGATTGCTTTCAGTAGCATGGAAAAGAAATTAAAAGTAGGTAAAAAAGACCTTTTTGTTTAGCTGAAGGATAAGTAATAGATCAAAATGTTTAAAATATTAGCATATTGCTGCAGTTCAGAAACACAAGTGGGTTCTTGCAGCTTAACACATGGCAGAGTTGTCACCTGAGCAATGGTGACTGAGTGTGTTGGTGGACAACTGCCAAGAAAAAAAGCATGGTCCTGAAATTAATTATTGTGAGTGATCTGTGGTAGTCACTGATGTTCCCCCAGTGTCAAGCTCTTGGCCAAGCTCAAGAGCCAGCTGGGGAGAGCAGCTATCCTGGCCACATGACAGCATGACATGGCTGGACATGATGGCACGGGGCATTGCCCATTACCTGCCTCTCTTAGCAGCTTGGCCTTGCAAAGGTGAAGCTGTTTGCCAGGGCAGTCTCCTGCTGGACTGGAGAGGTTTTTAAGCCCACTACTGCAAATATAATCTTTCCAGAAAAAGTCAAATTCCTCTTCAATGTTCAGTCATTGCAGAGGGTGCTTGTATACTGAATAAGGCCACAACATGGTCACTGCTGCACAAGGAAAAGAGGAAGCAAGAAGCAGTCACTGCCTATTGTGACCGATTCCTACCATCAAAATGCTACTTACTTCCCTCTTAAGGAAACTGAGAATTACATCAGGCCAAGAACTGTGGAGATGAAGGTGAGCTCAGAACAACCAATGGAAACAAACCCTATGGCCAAGTGCTGTCTCCAACCAAGACTCACCTGCACTCTCAGCAGCAAGTCCCCAGTGTCACCTTGCAGATGTCAATGCAGTCTGGAAAGGAAGCACTGCCCATGCTGCCAATTCCAGCGAGACGGACCCTTGCTGGGCTTGCACTGACCTTCCCCAGCTCCCTCTTACAAGACTGAGCAGAACAAGCCAGCTTCCCCTTCAAATTCACATTTTATTTTTTTTTTTATTAAAGGTATTAAAAAAGGCCTGAATCCATGCATTTGGCTGGAGCCACTAGGAAAGGAAGAGCAGGCTGGAGAGCTGCTTCTCTGTGGCGTGGCCTGTACCTACATGGCAGCTTCAGACATGCACCATGGGGAGGTCATCCCCAGAAGACTGCACAGACCCACAGTATTTTTATTTTCCACATTGTAACAGGGATACAAATAAAAATGTCCCTGTTCACATATAACTGTGCTATAACTGTGCTGTAACTGATCTCAAGGCCGAACTCCTTTCATTTAAAAGCCATTTAGCTCAAAGCTTTGCTATCAAAATCGTTATCAAATTTACCTCACTTGGGACGTTGTGCCTGTGTGCTTTTCCTGTGAGCATGTGGATATGTGCATAAAAACCCCCATAAAACAGCAGATAACTGAAGTTATCAAAAATGTATAAACTCCATAAATCTATGCTCTTGCAGAGCAGGAACAGGAGGGTATCTCCACCTCCTCAGGACTTATCTCCACTAACTCTAACCTGCTGCTGCAACCGCCCGGAGCTGAGTATGGGCTCATGGCTGACTTGTTTCCCCACCTTTCTGGGCAACTCGTGACAGTGCTCCCTCCTGCACAGACCCACTGCCAGCTGGGTTTGCGTGCACTCACCTGAGCTGAGCCTGGCTGCATTCCCCTAAACAGTGCTCACAGCAGTAACCACCTTGCAGACCTCTCCTTTCCTAGCTGAGTGCCAGCTTCCTAAACTTACCAAAATAAATAGTATTTATACATGACACACATACCTATGAGTAAACCAGGCTGGCTGGTGAATGCAGGTTTTGGAGTTTACCTGTGAGTCGAGTCATGACTCAGGGCACACACAGACCTTGCAAAAAAATACATCCTGTAAGCTCAATAAAGTGGCCAGAGAACGGAAAAACAGCTGTGCATGTTTTTCTCTCTCCTCCTCTCACTTTGGGACTAAGCCTATAAAATAAGAATGTGCCTTTCTAGTAGTATCATTTGTCTTTGATTTTCTGTAGAGAATTGCAGAAAAGCAACAGTCCTATTAGCATTCAGCACTCCATTTTTTGCTTTCTCCTTTCTCCCTTATTCCTTTTGCTTAATAAAAGAAGGAACTCTGCATTTGTTAGATGCCTGACAGCCCAGGAGACAGGGCTGTCCTCTGATTAGCCATTAAACTGGAAAACATGGGACTCACTTATGTGATTGTCCCTTTGCAATATGCCAGCTCTGTCCATACATGAGGAAGCAGGCAAATTCACACCACACCATGCCAGTGATGCTGATGGGAAGCTAATAGAGCAAGAGAGACTGAAAGCTGTCACTGCCAGGGGGCAATTAGGTACCAGATAGTCACATGCGCAAGCCCTAGGATGTGAATAGGTTGAGAAGTGCTATATGCAAGGACCGCTTTTCAGGCATGTGCTGGCTAAGAGTCTAGTAGAAGGGAATTACACCTGCAATTCCAACATATCCCTACTATTAAAGAATATTTCCTCACCTACATTTCCAATCATCTCCTTTATATTCCCTGCAGGCAAAAAACCCCAAAACCTATTGATGGTCTGGAAGGTGCCTGTCCAGAAGAAAAGAATGGGCCTCATGCACAGAGTAGGGAAGTGGGAGCTGCTGCAATGCCTTGATCTGCTCTGTTGTCAAACAGCTCAGTGGGTAAAGCTGGGCAGTGGGAGCCATAAGGAACAAAATTTGCATTAGTTCTTGCTTTCCCTCCTTGATCCTAACTTGCTGAGTTGTGGTGTGCAGCTCCAGTGGCCTGGCCGCAGCCAGGCTACAGCTCAGTGCTGCAGGGGGCTGATCATCATCAAGCACAATACTTTGTTAGCATCAGCAGCTGGGGAGCCCGGGCCAGCATGGATATCACACAGTGACAGAGTTTGCAGCACACAGCCACTGCACAAAGGTCAAAGGCTGCAATCAGACAGCGTTGGAAACCTTTGCAAACAGTTGCTGCCTGCAAATGCTGCATTGGCCACCGAGATGCAACATTTTCCCTTCAATGAATCAGCATGGAATTTGGGTCCCCAGGCAGCAGGTCTGGCTGTCCAGAGCAGCAGCCACAGCAGAAAGCAGCCGCAGCTTCACTTGATCTTGTTACACTGCTGCAGAACATCACAGCCAGGTCAGAAACATTACTCCAAGTTCCAAAAGTAAATCTAGTGAGGTTTTGTTCTTCTCCCTCCTCCTTTGGGTAACGTTATGTAATAAAATATCTTTATTTTTAGAGCTGAGAAAGGAAAAAGGCAAATTCTTGCATCTTTTCAAGAGAATGGTGATGATAAATTGAAATTTCTGACGCAGCCACTAGATGCCCCTGTTTTCTGCTGAGTGGTCCGTAACAGGGGCATGCGCTGGCATGCCGCAGCCAGGACCTCAACCTGGGGCTCAGACTATGTAGAAATCCTGATTGATTCAGCCTCTTCCTCCCTAATGACCTTCTAATTATCTGGACCCTCGTTCCACATGTGTCAATTAGGAAAGATGGTGCTGCTCAATAATGGGATTGGTGGTGTCTGCCTGCCTTTGCTCTGTTTTTGTGGTGTCTCTGGAGGAGGTAACAGGAAAGTTCAGTCACCAGTGGGCATGCAGCTAGGCATGACCACCTGGACCTGCACTCCCTACACCATACAGCCCATTGTGATGTCCCACTGCTGGAGAGCCACCCTTCAGAATCCCCCTTTCAGCCCCCCCTGCCCCACAGAGATGACTCAACCCACACCAGAGAAGTCAGTCTCTGAGCAAAGCCATTAACCCAAGCAGAAACATTTCCCTAATTAATCTCGAAGTGTTTCCTTGTGAATATTTTATACAGGTCCAGAAAGGAGACTGATGCTATTCAAATGGAAATCTGGCGCTTTTTAGCATGAAGGAACTTTTGTGGTTGCTGTAGTTGTGCCTCTAGAAGATAAGTGCTTTCACTTACGTCCTTCCAACCCTACAGAAGATAGGCAGCAATGGTGAGTGTAGAGAATCACAACATTTGCTTCTTCTAAAGTAACCTAATCCCCAAAATTATCTTGGTGCATAAAGACTTTGTTTGTGTCTGGGCACTCAGTCTCACAAGGGAAATGTCAGGTATCTCCTTGCTTGAGCTTTTTTTTTAACAAGCTGAGTAAAGTGCTGGGAAACCTTCAGAAGAGAACAGAAGTGGGCTTGCAGACTGAGAACACCTAAAAAGAAGTTCTGCTGCCTACTTCTTCCTGCTTCAGGAACAAGGTGCCTAATTAGTACCACCGAATGTGTTGTGGGGTCAGAGCTCTGAGTCATCTGGGAAGATGTACTTTTTCAGTTGACATTGCTGGAGAAGCTAACAGCAGCTCAGAGGAAGAAGCACGAGAAATTCCTAATGGCCTAGTATCACAAAAACTAATGGCATCTAAAATATCTTTTCAGGTGTTTAGAAACCAGTAGGTACTCCATCTGTCACCCACGGCAACTTGAAGGGTCCCTCCACTTTCCTCCAGAAGCTCTAGATCAGGATGTAAACTTCATGCCACTGATCCTCTCAGCATTCTGCTGCTGGTTAACTGTGTTTACTGTAGTCTAATCCACAAGTTACTTGTTATAAGACATGAAAGGTTGGTCTTGATGCCTTACGATCATGATGGTACCAGCATAACAGCATATCAGGCACGTTTACGTAGATGTGTAGCACAGCATGTAGCACAAGCAGCCCTGAGGCTGGTCTTCCCCTGGAATGACACTATGCAGGCCAAGCCACTTCTCTGGAAGCCAGACATGGCCTACCATTTTTCGTGAATAAAAAAAAAGGCTCAACTGTACAATAGAAAATGGAACCTGGATCAACTGATACCTCTCTTCTCTCAGTAATCTGTGTTTTCCCTTGGACCCATGCTGCTTTGTAGGATTATGGCATTCCAGAGTCATACACATAATGATAACATGACTAAGAAATATGGAGACTCTCCTCTCCATGCTAATCCGTGCCAAGAGAATACTGAAGGCAGTAGATAAAGAAGTCACTAACACTGAGCTACATTTTGCTTCTAAGAATTGCCTCCCAGAGCCCGGAACCATTTTGCAACCTTTTTAATTTTCAGAGAAAATGCCTCCTGTGCCCATAATTGAGTTTAATTTGCCACTGGGTCCTGTTTATCACAATAACTTATTTTGCAAAAGTACAGATAGGCAGACTCTTTGTAGGTCCTTTGAATATCTTTCAGCCAGTCCATTAGATGGGGCTGTGATACTGGGGATTTTAATCACTGATGTTCATTATTCAGTTATTATTCATTTATTTTAATAAAGAAGCTGCACATTTCCTTTGTTTCACAGGCAGCTAGATCTGGTAAGGGAATTTCAAAGCACGGGATAGTTTGGTTATCTTCGTCGCTGGCTAACTACACTCTAAAGTTTAGAGAATGAGTATCAGGCTGAGCATTCTCTTCTCAGCATCTCACAGAAGACATTTAGATCCAAAGACACCTGTAAATGTGGCACACATCAGAAGACACATGGAAGCGATATCTCATGTGATGACTAATCGCACATTCCCAGCTGGAATATAGCTTGAAAGCTCTATGCAGTTCTTAAGCAGGAAAATAAGGCCTGTCTAATCGTTCTAAGAACGCAGAGCAGAAGGCCCTGGAAATGCAAAATGGCATCAGTGCACAGTCCTATTGAGAATATAGATGCAATTTTATGGCAAGAAGTCAGACTGCTTTAGTGCCTCTCTGATGCAAGATGATGCAAGGGGCACAAGCAACTTCTTTGCGAACTACTTGGCCTCAATCAGGAGCAATTGCTGCGAGTATGCTGAGCAGCCAGAGGTTATCACATACGCTATGCATGTGAATGCATCTGAACGTATACCAATGGTTTCTGTGACAAAACCAGTTATTCTATCTAAATCATGGTGTCTCGTGACTCGCTCCATGCCGTTCCACTTCAGTACCAGAAGGCAGCCTGATACCCAGCTGACTTGCCCCCAAACTCCTCTGTTTGCACACGCTGGTGGGCGGACACTATGCTCGTATTTAGTTTCCTTTCTCTTCACTGCACTGAGGAGGACACAGGACAAACGGCTGCTCCAGAGCAGGCCCGCCCTGCGCGCAGAGGCACGCGGCCCATAGCCGCGGTAACGCAGACACCGCCGGGAACCGGCAGCTCTCGCGACAGTCGCTAACGAGATCTGGGCGTTGCTAGAGCAATGGAGGTCACCCCCCCTACCTCTGTAAAGCGCTGCTCGGGTAGACGGTCTGCGCTTGGGAGGATGTACTAACCGCACTGGGGCTGTCGTGGGGACAGGCAGCCGTTCACAGCCCTCAGGCTGCAGAGAGCGCTAGAGCATTTCCCTGGTATTGGATAGCAGTAGGGACAGCAGCTGTGTGAGTTGTGACCAGGGGGACGGTCTGCTCAGCCTGCTGCCAAGGCTGAGAAAGTTGGGGCTGTTCAGTCTG
>NW_009937474.1:0-11011 GCF_000696875.1 Nestor notabilis
ATCTAAAACCTTCAGAACTCTCAAAAGCTGCTGTATATAGGCTGGTGGGGGAGCAGGGGGTGTAAGGGAATGCCTCCTTCATGGGGTGACCCCCCAAGGAGAAAAAAAAACATATATAATGTTTAAGAAGTTTCATTATGTACCTCCCAAAATATAGGGGTGATGACCACGCTGGGAACGCAAGCCAGACCAGTTTCATGATCAATGAGTCTATTGTATTAGAAGTCATTACTATGAAGTACAGTGAAACAATAATCTTAGCCCAGGCCCCCCAACCGATGAACACTAGAACAGCAAATACTGGCTGTAAGTAAGGTGCGACATGCTGAAACTCTGAGATCAAGCGTAACAACTCTGAGAGCCAACAAACCAACATTGTGACAAATGACTATTAATCTGAAACAATAAATGCTTATCACAAACATGATTAAACACACTCTGGTCAGATCTGTTGTTATCTCAACCCTTCGTGCCCCATGTTGGGTGCCAAAAAGAAACTGTTGTGGTTCAAGCCCAGCTGGCAACTTGGAACCATGCAGCCACTCGCTCACTCCCCTCCCTCTTCCTTCCTCCTCCCGCTCCCGGAGGGATGGGAAGGAGAATCGGAGGAATGTAACTCCCACGGGTTGAGATAACAGCACTCCAGTAACTAAGGTATAATACAAACCACTACTGCTACCAATAATTATGATAAGAGGAATAACAAGGGGAGAGGACACAACCGCTCACCACCTGCCGACCGATGACTGCTATAGCTGAACCCAGGACAGCACTTTATATTGTTATTATATAGGCACTAAGTATTGTTATTATATTCACACATTAAAAATACAGATATCTGAATTACTTTGGTTTACCTAATATCAAGGTATACAGAATCCTGCAGAATCCTAATGCACATCTTGTCAAAATTACAGTAGTGCTATCAAATATGAATGTTTTTGTGGCCCAAATGAATATTTTCTGGTTTTCAGTGTGTTTTACTTGCTAAAAGTAAGTGAAAACAAAACCCAAGAAATAATTGAGCCACAGCCCCAAGCTGTTCTGGAATAAAAAATTTGAGATATAACATAGGAACACATTTGGTCACTTCGGCTTTGACTGACAGGTTGTGTGTCTGAAAAAGACCCTATGAACAGCATGGATTACTGCCTCTATTGTATTATGGTTCTGCTGAAGACCTTCAGGAAAGCCAGCATGGGCTACCCGCTGCTATGTAATTTTGTTTTATTTTGACATGTAGGAGTGAGAAGATTTCCATGGGACAAAAAGCGAGCTGGTAGCTGACTGTGACTGACAGCACAAAACATTGAAACAATAATCCACTGAGAACATTTATGTAAAAAAAGGAACCCAGAGATATTCAGCCCCTGAGGCTGCTCTTGTAAGAGGCTATTATTATTTGTATTGATTTTAGTATGCAAGTTCTCTCCTTCCTTCTCTCTCCTGGCCCGCACTGCAAACTATAAATAACAAACTGAAGAAGTCTTGCCCTGAAACCATCACTACCTTTGCAGCACATTAATTTGTGCACCTCAAGTTATAAAACCAGAAAAATCTTGGGAAAAAGGGTAGGCTGAATGAAGCCCTACCTCCACCACCAAAGAAAATACTTCCTAGTATTTTCAGCTGCCATCAAGACCTCCTTATACACTAATTGTACTTACATAAAACATGAAAATGTCCTGTTTTGTTGCTAGTTCTGCTTTGACTGCCGATAGTTTGTTCAGATACTTTTCTGTGTCTTCTCATGCATCAGGACTATCATATTACTAAATCCCAATATTGCCAATGCATCTTGGAAATGGAGACAATTACTTGTTCTTACTCTTCTAGAAGATGGGAGTTAACATCAATACACATGACGTTTTCCTGCATTTGTCTGCTTCTAATAATTTTTGAATAAAAGTAGAGGAATGGTGGGAAATTTCATAGCTGAACTATTGGCTTCATTCAACTCCATTTCAGTGTTGTCATTAAGGATGGTAGGATTTCACTTTGACAGTATTAGTTATCTAATCCACCCATATTTCACCTTCCTGTATATTTTCTTGTCCTTTTCATTTCTGCTCGTAATGCATAAAATGATAAGTCTACCATTAGATAACAGAATTTCAGATTTTTTGCTAGAGTATGATGTAATCAAAGGATAAGATTTTCTTGGTAAACATCTCTGCTGAAATACATAACTGTATAATACGGTGCAAAGGCTAAGGCCTTTTGCAGTCAGCTTGATCCAGTCAGCAGCAAAGCACCCACAAGCTGCTCACTCATTCCCCCCATTTTCTTGCTGGGTGAGATGTTATATAGGATGGGGTACCTCTTCGGTCCATTAAGCTCCAGTCTGCCAGCTGTGTCCCCACTCAACCTCTTCCCCACTGCCAGCCTATTCCTTGGCCTTGATGCTGTGAGAGCACTGTGCAGCAATAGCGTTGTGGTTTATGCCTGGCCAGTAACTCAGAACCACGCAGCTGCTTGCTCACTCCTCCCCATCTTCCTCCCCTCGCTCCCGGAGATATGGGGAGGAGAATTGAAAGAATGTAACTCCCACGGGTTGAGATAAGAACAGTCCAGTAACTAAGGTATAATACAAAACCACTACTGCTACCAATAATAATAATAATGATAAGGGAAATAACAAGGGGAGAGGATACAATTGCTCACCACCCGCTGACCCATACCCAGCCCGACCCGAGCAGCGATCTGGGTCTTTTGGGTAACTCCCCCCAGTTTATATACTGGGCATGATGTGCTGTGGTATGGAATATCCCTTTGGCCAGTTTAGCTCAGGTGTACCTGTCTCTGCTTCCTCCTGGCTTCCCCTCCTCCCTGGCAGAGCATGAGACTGAGAAAGTCCTTGGTCAGAGTAAACATTACTTAGCAACAACTAAAAACATGGGTGTTATCAGCATTGTTCCCAGGCTGAAAGTCAAAAACACAGCACTGCACCAGCTACTAAGGAGAAAGATGACTGCTGTAGCTGAACCCAGGACAAATAGCTAAGACACTAGGGTATTATCAATGCTGTTGTAGTCACAAATTTAAGAAACAAAGCACCATATGAGCTGCTATGAAGAAAATGAACTCTCTTCCATCCAGACCCAGTACACTTGGCATGTATCAAACCTTTACTTATAGAAAGCAAATGTATAACAAATGCATTTATGTGAATACAGTGATGGCATTTCAACCAACATGGCATCTAGTTTCTGTCAAAATAAGATTAAAGAACTTTGTGAATGAAGAGCCTGCGTGTAGTAAATTCCAGTGATCCTACTTGGGAGGATCTCAGAAACTAATGTAATAATGGTGGAAGACTGATAATAAAATGCAAGTCAGTCTGGGAATGACAGAAGATTATCTATTTCTGTTTTGAGCAGGATATGTACAGTCCCCTCATATGTCTTAGAAGCTGATGCTTCACTTGTGCTTGCAAAATGACAAGAGGTCAGAGATGGTGGAGAGACTAAATATCTCTAGCCCACATAAAAATTCAAGTATTGACTGAAGGAATTTCTTTTGGGTGTTTTTTTTTGGGTCTGGGGTTGGTTGTTTTTTTGTGTTAGAAAACTTAATATTTCTTAGTGCCAAACTTTCTGTCTTTGCTGTCTGGTATGTACAGATATGACCTGCTTTTTTATTTCAGTCAGGAACCTGTGATAACATTCAGTGTGAGCATGTGATGAATCCTGGAGATACTGCTGAAAGCACTCAGTAATTTCTCTGATACTAACATAGTATCTGTGTGGCTTTATAAAAGTGGAAATAAACTGTACAACCAAATAACCAGAAATGCTTTTGAATTGTGCTGGCTAGATGGATCTAGATGGATGTTCCACTAGGGATCAGATTCATCCTTGTCAGTGTCTTCTCAGTGATGCTGTCATTCAGGTGAAATATTAAAGTTACAAGGAGATGTTGCCACAATAGGGACCTAACTGAAAATGAACGTAGCTTATTTCTTCCTCTGTTCCAGTTAGTTGGTTCACATAGTCCTTTGCTTTCCTGCTGTAGTTCAAAAAACCCTCTGAAGTGTACAATTAAGACTTATTTCACAGTTATTTTCTATACAAAACCCACATATTTGAAATGTCTTAATCACTTTTATTTCCAGAAAACTGAGTTAGTCATAACTAGAGCACAATAAGTCATTTCACTTTACAGGCTATCTCAGAAAATTTTTCACAACGTTTTTATGACCATAGAAATGTAGAGATGTATTGAGCTACAAGGGGCTGACTTAACTGGCTGCAGTGCATTTCAAATTTGATGTAGAATGATTTTATCAACCTATGACACTAATAGAATTAAGCACTCTGTCCACTAGAAAATGGTATAATTTTTCACTGAGTTCCTAAGTGCCTGCTTATGGTTTTTTGAAGGTGCTGTACTGCTGATCATATATTGCCATCCATCATGGAGACTACAGAAATGAAAACAGCTACTGAGAAGCATGCGAAATGTGTGACATGCCTTAAGATAAATATAATTTGAGGATGATAGATATTGTTTAAAAAAAATCCAGGAACTATGAAGTGTCAAGTATTCATACTAAAATGAATAAACCTGAAGATGCATATATTCTATATAATTCCCATCAAAGCAGGAATTTTTCTCATCAAAGCAATATATTTTTTCTTTAGATTTTAATACCAATTATGAGTGATTTCTGCAGATGTTTTGTTAGAATGAGAGCTGTCTCAGTCCAACTGTGCTTGAAATTATTGAAGTAGACAAATATGTAATGCAACAGTAAAATCTCTAATTTGCCACATACAACAATTGGGTATCTATTTCTGTCTTGACTATAATGTCATTATTAGGAACCAAACACACGGACTCTCTTCTGTGTCTGGTTATCATTTCAGTCACCCACTGTCAGCTCTGGAAAACTTTCTTTGCAACAGTCTGTCTTTAAAATATTTAACAAATGTTCTTTTGTAAGAACTTTTTGGGAAATTTACATTAACAGGTCTTAGGCAACTAACTTACCTTTCCTGTGCCATGGTATTATTTATTTTGCATTAAGAGCAAAAGCAGCTTCAAGAAATAGTTGTTTCTGGAGCATGCATAACAAACTGATGTTCAAAGTATGCAGGATTTGAGTGCTTATTTTCTGATAAACTGGAGTTGAAAGGGAAGTATTTAGGCAGCTGAGTGGGGGTTGTGGACATGAGCATTCGACACATGCAATAGCACAGTGCTAAAAGTTTGGAAATGATTTACTAGAACGTTTCCTTGCCTAATGTCACAAGAATGCATTAGTGATTCAGAAACACAAGAAACAAACAAATAACACTCCCCCCTCTCCCCCCCCAAAAAAACCCCAACCAAACAACAAAACCAGTCAACTAATCAGATCAGAATGTAAATGTTTAAATAGTACCTAAAGAGCACTTACAATGCCTGACAGTTTTCTTAGAGATTGTTCAAGATGCAGGTTGTCTGTCCTAAGTCCTGTTAGGTTTTTCAAATCAAGAACAGTTGCTTTACTTCAGATTTGTAGAATTCACTGCACAAGCCACTGTGCAATGTCTGTACACTTGTCTGGAAGCTTAAAATTTTATTTTTGGGCATACTGAGACATACCCCAGACTTGCCTTTGGTGAGCAGTCAGCAAGGTATATCATGCCTAAGTCTCACTTGCATCTCTCTGTACCTAAGTTAATATTAACTGAACAGCTTAATCAATAGAGCATTAGTTGAATAACAGGAGAGTATTCATCTCAAACCTCTCTACTTCTGAATAATTTAGCCTGAAAAGTAGATTACTCTCCTGTGAGGTGTGAAATATCAGACAAAACAGCAGCTCTAGCTTTCATCTTTGGAAACAACAAATACTGTTTGTGGCTGCACTATCCCCACAATCTTTTTCTGGACATATTTTGAAAGAAATATCTCATGGTTCTTGCTTTCTTTATGAAGGAGTAGACAAAGACATATCATTAGGGGAAGTCACCTAATTCCTCGATGGGAGTGGATTTAATGTGAGCTTCGAGTGCCTCCTGTTGGCTGCTTTGGGGTCATCACTTGGACTTAGTCGTTTCCTGTAATTTTCCACTGTAGAGGCAGGATATACTCCAGCACCCTTATGAACTTCAGAGATGTTATAGCCCACTATGCATAAAACAGAGGCAAGCAAATAGATTTGTCTTATCTCATCTGGACTCAACGTTTAACCAAAGATTTTCTCAGAAAGATAGCTGTGCCAAATCACTTATCAAGTTGCTAAAATAATTCTGTGAACAAATTATTAATTTGGATATTGTCTCTGAAAAACAGCTGTGATCAGGCAGAGAAGAGCTGTCAACTAAAAATACAATGCAGGCTTTTGGCAATGAATTCAGAATAGAAAACCAGAAAGAAATTATTCACATTTTATTTAGCACCTAATACCTGTGGAAGGAACTTGACCATTTCAAGGATGTGCCACAACTGGAAAGAGACAAGATGCAAAATCCATTCTGTAACCTAATTGTTATCCAGTGTTCATTCTGCTGTAACTCAGTGCTGATGTCAGGAAGAAGGAACATGAAATAACTTTTACATACATATGTTCTCTACTGAGAGGTGTTTCCAGATATATAAGTAGTACTGCACTGCTGCTGTTTTTTTGAAGTAGCAGTGTGCTAGGTCATGATCTTATTAGCTGGGTTCCTGTATCAGAGAGCATGTGGCATATTGTGTATCTCATTCTGTTATTTCAGATGACAAAGCCTAATTTAATTGTAAGTACTCCTGGGATTTATGGGGAAGTTGAAGCTCAATTTTTAAAAACTTTAATATGGTTGCTGTAAAACTTAATTGTACTGTCTGGTTCTTTTAGTGGTAAATTCTAGTTATTCTAAAGTGTGGAAAGGAAATGGAGAACTAACTAAAAAAGCAAATTACTTCCTTTGGTTCCTGTGTACTTCTTAATCTTAATATAACCTAATGGACAATGTTAGTTCGAAGATTAGCCTGACCATTCTTTGCAGGTGGTTAATGTAACAACTGATTTTATTCTTGTAACTATTTTATATGCACTGTAACATGGCTAAGACTATTGATTTAGTCAATAAACGCTTAGTTATGTCCAAACCAACCATAATTGGATGGATATAAAATAAAGCGTAATACAATAATTATTTGATTGCCTATAAGAAGAGCTAAACACATGAACTGAAGTTGCTGTCTTCCTCTGGGAAAGTACTGTCCATACAATTGTCTTGTCTGAAGTGTCTGGCATTTGCTAAAGCTAGAAAGGGATAAGGTACGGAAAATGAATTGGCCTGTTGTATTTCATCTGTGGCTCCTGCAAACAAGCAAAATTGTTTCCTATCTAGTGAAGATAATTTAACTACACAATAGCCGCACAAAGTTCCCTCAGTCTCTGGACTACATTCCGACTCTCAGACTCAGACAGGCGCTTGTATCTGGGACACAGTGGTCATTTTTCACCTATATTGGCTACGGTGTATCAGCATGAAAATTACCTGATGAAATTAACATGACTGTTTTAAACTCTGTATTTTGTGGAATGTGATCCACATACCTTCTCTCTGCTAACCTACTCATGGTCAAGCTTTCCTAAGATTTCGAGGGTGGGCACTGTAGAACTAGGAGATAATTAAGTGATGGAATTCACTAGCTAGAAGGTTTTTAATCAGAAGTACAATGACATGTTTATTCTGCTTGCAGCAGCTCCAGATAGGTATTCATGTCAGAGATGACTGACATCTCTGCCAAAAGAAAAAGAATTTCCATTTGTTCCTATTCCTGTTTCCGATTAGAGGTGAAAGAGGTGAAAGGATGAAAGATCTCATTACTTCTGAACTATCTTTCTTTGCCATACAGAGGGTAAAGAACAAAAACATTTTCTCTTTCTCTTCTCTGAAGGAAAAGAGATGAAACCATGTTTTCCCATACAGACTTTAATTTCTGGTACTGTGGTGAACATGGCACTATTTGAAACAGAAATAATAGGGTCCAGTAAGAGATCAGCTCTGCCAAAACCTAGGGTTTGGGCCTGTGGACAAGGTGTTGCCTTGCATTTGAAAGAGATTCAGTGTCTGTACAGGGATAGATGACACTAAGGTGGGGAGTGCTGTATAGCGCTGATTGTTTCGGAGGGTATGAAAGTGGAGACAGCAGGCTTTAGAAAGCTTTGCAGTTTTAACAGCTTTTTGAGGTCAGGCCCACTTTTGCTGCTGTCTTTGGTCATGAACTGAATTGCACCTGTACCCATCTCTGTCTGTGATCCCTTCTATAACTGCCTTCCTCACTCTCCACAGGGTGCAGCTGCCTCTGAAGACCCAGACTAGATACGGTTCAGCTTCGTAACCTTGGCTCACACCTCCAGGGAAACTGCTAGGTTGAGAGGAAATCTGCAGAGTAGAGGTGTGCAAGATAAGGAAGGTAAAACTGCAGACAGAGTAGGATTGTTGGGACTGGATCATTAGTAGCTCCAGGTTTCAAGAGGAAGAACATCAGCATGAAATGGTATAAAATCCTGAAGGAAAAAAACAGAGTCAGTGAAAAAGGTTCTGTTTCAGGGACAGTGGAAGCAGGACCTTCCCCTGCAGGCTGGTGCCTGCCTGGCCAGTGGAGACTCTGCGTGTCTCATCACACCAGAGTGCGTATTAGCACTTAGTCTGGTAGCTCTTTAAATCCTAGATATCTCGGTGTGCATCAGCCAATAAATAACTGCATTATATTTTTAAGTTATATATATCTTGCTGGCAGATGGTCTTTGTGCAGGGCTAGAAATGCCTGAAAAATGACCAAGGAGGGAGGGTAGCACACCGGGGCAAAATAGCCCTCCTCCTATGAAAGATGAGATTAATGTACATGACAAGAAAGTTCTGTATTTAGAGCAAAACATTTGCTGTAGCCTCAGATTATTGCTTTTCCCTGTGATGATTTCATTTCCCTACTGATGTTGGAAATGAAGCTATTGGAGTGACTGATGTGTGTAATCTGTGACTGGATAGTTCTGCTGTATATACATGCACTTACATATGGTCACTTAACTTTTGAAGCATCAAAAATACCTACCATACATCAAAGTAATTCTGAACACTGCCTAACATAAACCTATAACAAGAAGGAACTTAAAGCTGAAATCAAGATTTCAGTTTTTAGTGATCTTGCAGTGTCTATGTATTACAATACTTGACCTAAGATAAGTATCACTCTAGAAGAGTTTATGATGTGGCCTTAGACACACATGGATTTTCCATTTCAACTCTGAATTGCTAAGTTCTCCAGAAATGCATTTACATGCCGTTTTTCTGCCTAATTAGGACATACACAAGACAAATATGAAGTAAAACTGAAGGAATATTAAGGAATGCAAAAGAAAATTCCTTAAATAAACTCAAAGAGATAACTTTTGATGCCAATCATTATTCCATTAACAGTGAGAGTGTACAGGAATCACCCTTCTGAAATTTATGTCATGGTGTACGAAGCATATTTTTACCATCTGTAGGAACACGTTATCTTTTGATATATGTTATGACTCCATGGAAGAACATTACTCTGAAGTCACACACAATCTCATTTCAAAAGCAGCTTCAATTTTTTTAACCCAAATTAAAATACTCTAAAGAGGGAAATTGTTCAGAATGTTCTTAGCTTATTAAATTTGATTGTATTTAGTTATTTCAAGACAGGCAGCTAGAAATGTACAAACCCACTATTACGAAGATAAATTTAGATTATACATTTTAGGAGAACTATTCTAATTTTAGCAGTTCTACACAGGCAGCTATTCCAGTGCCCTGGGGCTAGAATTTTATCTTAAATTCTAGAAGGCAAGGTAGATAAAATGTCTTACAAAAATGTGTACTGAAGTCTTCCTGAAGTCTTCCTGCTTTCTGCATTACGCCAATTTAAAATTAATTGAATTGTCCATTAAAAAAATCTTTCCTTTTGGATTTAGACCTGTAGCAGAACTTTGGATCATGTTCATTTCAGTTACGGGTGATCCAGCACCTTCTCAGATTAATGCAAATATTCCAACAGCTCAAGGCCTTAAAAATTACCTGTTTTCTTAGTCTCTGTCTGGAAAATAAATGTAATTCATGGGTATATACTTTAAAAATATATCTTACATAAAATGCTGGACATAAGATACTGGTTTCATTCAGTTTTCTTATCTTTAGAACATTTGGATAAGACATAAGTCATCTGCATTGCATTAGAATGGAGCAAATATTTGTGAGTTATTTATTTTTGTAACTGGATGTGTCAAATTAAAACCTAGAGGAAAATAAAATTCTTAAAATGTCCACCTGAATACCTGCCATGAATGCAGCTGCTATGCAATGCAAATAGACTGTGATTTAAAGCTGCTGTATTTCCACAATTACTTTTTTTTTTTCAGTAGGAAGAGAGGGATAAATAATGTTATTGAGATGTTTGTTACTGTTACCACAATGCTTTCCCTCCTGCACTTTATTAACAAATGTATAAGTCTCAAAGACACTCCAGCATTAGTAAAGCATTCTGTTGCCAAGCAACATTTAGTCTACAGTTTGAAGTACTTGTTTCATTTGACATACATCACTCACTTATTTTCATAAGCAGTCTGATGTCACCTTCATTCTTATATTTTAATAAAACTGGTTATGAATCATATTGACTAGCATAGATTGTTTTGAAGGTGCTGGAAGCTACAGCATATTTGGTGAAAGCAGAAACAGAGTGAAGCTGCACTTAGTGTTGTATCGAAGGTCGTTGTCAGCTTTTCCATTTTTATGAATATTAAGTTACAGATATTTCACCTGGTTAGATTTCCTAAAAATACTTCAACATTTGAGACCTGACAATATTAGACACCATGCATACTGGGTTCAAATGTGCTTTCTAAAGAGATACTTTGATTAATAGTCAATGTTTCATTGAACTAAACCAGTAGCAAATACATGTTTTATGCTATGAAATGCCTGAAGAAATTAAAAAAAAAAAAAAAAGATGACAAAACCCCTCTGTCCAAGGTTGCTGAAAGTTGAAGCACAACAAGTGC